>NW_006399933.1:3323591-3378631 GCF_000299155.1 Elephantulus edwardii | reverse complement strand
GGGGTGGGCAGGGAAGAAGTGTGCAACAATGAATGACTGGAAATCCAAACTCTGTAAACTTTCATTAAAATAAAATAAAAAAACACATATAAAACTGCTAGAATAGAAACAAAAAAAGCAAAAATCTAAAAAAAGTTCTTTATGCTGAAGAAATCATTGAATCTAAAAAAAAATTGATTAGTACTATTTCTAGTAATACTGTTCTGTAATATACAACTAGTATTGTTGTCCTTAACAATTAATACTGTGATTCAGGGGAGCTCTGGTGGCCTAGTGGCAAGAAGCTGCACTGCAATCCCAGAGGAACACTGTTCGAATCCACCAGATGCTCTGCCGGAGAAGGAGGCGCAATATCCTCCTGTAGCAGTCAGATCTGATTTGACGGTACATGCACACAAAATAATAATAAAGAAAAAAAAAACAATTAATACTGTGATTCAAAACCATTCCCTTGGAATGAAATAATTACTTCTAATTTTATGCTTTCTACATGTTCAATAACAGGAATCTACCATAAAAACTCTACACAGTACGTACTATTTTGGGTGACAAATGAAGGAAAAGCTGGAACAGAAATGTTGAGTAACTTGCCCCAAGTAAAATAATGCTAAGTGGCAAAATCGCCATTTTCATCACAGAGAATAGGACTTAGGTGAGGATTTATAAATGTTCTTCCAAATTATATGAGCATGAATATTTCTTTAACAAAATTTAGTAAGGAAATGTATTGTTGTTATGTTGTGAGTCAGAACTGATTCATAGTTGCCCCTCAGTAGGTTTTCAGAGATAGGAAATTCCATGGGAGGAGAGATTGTCCATCCTTCTCCCTTAGAACAGCTAGGATTTCAGCACAGGTTTAGAAATAGAATTTGAAAATAAAAGCCTTTTAAGGCAGAGCTTCAGTTAACTCTCAGGTCTTCTGTCTGAAATTACAATAAAATTTATCTCAGAAGATGGTGTCAAAAGGCAGAATTTACTCCATATAATTAAGTCATTAAGTGGGAATCAACTCCATGCTGACCCTCCTTGCCTATCTTTCTCTGGAAGAATTGCTGATGGATTTGAACCATCAAAGTGGTATATACAGACTTTGGGTTAGCAGCACATCTCTCTAAAAACTAAACCATCAGAGCTCCCTATAGAATGTTTTGTTGTTATTGTTATAAACTTTTGCCAAAGAAGCAGTTGTAGGCTGGAGATAGACTAGTCTGACTTCTGCCTCTTTCATAAATGGGAAATGTCCATATCAACAGTATAATAGCAACAAGCAGATAGCTGCTAGGTCAGACACACCTATCTCCATGTTCCTGCACCTATTTCTACCCATCACTTGGTTCAAGATTGGTTGTTTATTCACAGATGTTACTCAGAGTTGTGATACCAAGAGGGGAGTTTGTTAGGGAAGTAGGTTGGGGAGTGGGAGAAGCAAAGATTATCTCAAAATACAAGTCCAGTATTTGTCTAGAAATCCCAAACCAGATTGACGGCAAAACAGAATTCCTTAATTTGTAAATGCCCTGGCGTCAGTTCAACAACACAAATTCAATAAGCTTTTGGGTTCCTCTGTCATCCAGCAATGCTTGTCTCAGAACAGTTATATGTCAACTTTTCCTTCCATCATCTGGCAAGAACAGCAAAATCTTGAACCATGGCCTTTATCTTAGGGCTCCTCGAGTTATATCTTGCCACACTTTCTGCAAAGCAATGCAACACAAGCTCTAAACCATCACCAGGTCTCACCACCAGGTTCTCTCTTTGTCTCACTCTCACCAGGGTCTCACTCCAGTCTCCTTCAAGTCTTGCTTCTCAGTGTGGGAAGCAATTTATCTCTAATCCTACTGCCACATCTACTGATAATTTGCAAGCTCATTTGTCTGTAGCTAAGGTAGCTGGAGATAAGAGGGGTCTAATGTGATGGCTAGAAAAATTCAACTTTTATGGTAGCATCACAAGTTTCAAGTGGTGGACCCACAGTTGATCCTCTAGTGGGTTTTCAGAGGCTGTAAATTGTATAAGAGGAAATTCCCCACACATTTCCCCACCAAGCTGCTGCTGTATTTGAGGCACCTTTGAGTTGACAGCAAAATTCCTTACCACTAAGCCACCAGAGCTCCCTATGGAATGCTTAGCTCCACAGATTATAATCATATGGTGAGTTGATAAATTACTAATACTTATTGGTTATTAAATTTGACTTCAAAGCTCTCAGTTTGTCAACCAGGTGTAACTAGAGCTAAATATTAAGGTAAAAGTATTCAAGAACCAACTCTTGAGAAAACAAAGAAAACAAATGTTTAAATACAATCATTAAGGAAAGATCAACATTCTTATTCCTAAAATGCATACACATACATACCTGCATACATATTTCTAGTTATGGTTGAAAGAGGAGAAAGATGTTTCCTAGAAAAAATTTTAAAGTAATAAATCACTTTAAAAATAGTTCTTGTGTTTATATTATTTTGTGCAAAGAATTATAACATTTTCAAACAAAAATACCACTAATATACTTAACTGAAGAAAATATTTTATACTCATTCCATTTAAGTTATGACTCAGTATGAGACCAATATTAAATGCCATAAACTATAGTAAAGAAGTTATCCATCCACAGATTCCTTTAATGTCATTCTGAAATTTAAGATGACCCATAATTTTTATCTTCCTATCAAGAAATGATCTTATTTTATCAGTTTCATGATTGTTTACTTGGTGCTTGCGGAGAGGAACAAATGAAGGCAGGAAGGAGGGAAGGGATTAAAGGAAGAAGAAAGGAGGAGGGAAAGTGATAATTTAATGTTATTATTTTTAAATTGTTTTCTTTTTTTATTTCATGTCTTGAGTGTTCATATTTTCTCTACCTCCCTTGTCATCATTTTTATTTCCTTTGCCAAAGCTTGATCCAAATTAACTTGCCTGGAGTAATTTATTTAACAAATATTTATTTAGTGTATGTTCTTTGCATGACATTTTATAAAGGCTCAAGGAACTTAGAGATGAATATATTGTTTCTTTCTATTAATTAGTTAGATAAGTTTCTTAATAATAGACTTTGTCTTAACAGAGGTTAAATAGCCAATAGATAAGCATAAAAAAAAGTATCCCTTTATAAAATTAGATTAGAAAAGATTTTTTTAAAAAAACTAGTGTAATTATTTACTAGTTATTGGAAAAAAGTAAGCTCAAATCTTTTTTAATATTTATAGTATCTTCAATTGTCATATAGTTGGCAGATGGATATGACTTCACACATTATGTAAAGCTGCCATTATCTCAATGAAGATACCTGTTTCACATTAGAATAAATGGAAACAAACATTAACTTTAAAATTGTGCAGAAACTGGCAGAAAATAAGTGTATTCAAAATAATCATATGTTGGCTTTGAAAGTGAAATTTAGAGTTCAAAGGAATCACAATGACCAAAGAAAAAACTTGGCAGAAATCCTACGAACACTCTCTAAAGGGATTTCCTTTCCTTAACATATTCTAAATAACCAACCATGGTAGAGAGAGGAAAATACTTGGAAAAAAATAATGCTGACATCACAGAACAAAACATGAAATCTAAATGCGACGTTTCATGTCACCTCGTATTTAGCTTTACTGTAATTTCCACAAATAATTATGTGTGTGTCAAATTTTACATAAGATTTCGGGCATACTGTAGTACCTTTTTCATTCGAATGTGGTGTTTCATTATGATAACTATTTTTGATGCAGTGTGAGTGGAAATTACTGTATAATACTGGACAGTTCTGGCTCATTGTGTCCCAGTACATACATAGCACTAGCACCATGTGGAGGCCGGTACTGGTACTACATGACTTCAGTTGCCCACAAAATAGATGATTGAGACCTTCTAAGAATCAAATGCCTATGAACATCCAAAAACTTCTCCAACAGGGTAAAAGAGAAACCACAGATTGGGGGAAAAAGTATTTGGTAATGACATGCTAGACAAGGGACTTATATCTAGAATTTATAAAATATTAGAGCACCACAACAAGATAAAGGTAAATAACCCAATTGAAAAATGAGCACAGGACATGACCAGACACTTCACCAAAGAAGACATTCAGATGGCTAACACACACTTGAAGAAGTGTTCAAAATCCCTAGCTCTAAGAGAGATGCAAATCAAATCAACTGTGAGATATCATCTCACCCCAGTAAGAACAGTAAAATTTAACAGAACAGCAAACATCAAATCCTGGCGAGGTGGCAGAGAAACTGGAACCTTTATTCACTGTTGGTGGGAGTGTAAAATGGTGCAACCAGTATGGAAGGCAGTATGGCACTTTCTCAAACAGTTGCAGATGAAATTCCATGTGATTCAACAATTTTACTACTGGAAATTTACCTAAAGAAACCATAACTGCCACCCAAGCAGATATATGCACACCCATGTTTATTGTGGCTTTGTTCACAATAGCAAAGAACTGGAAAGAACCTAATTGCCTATAGAGAAGCTCTGGTATATTCACACAATGGAATACTATGCAGCATTGAAAAACAAGAAACTCATGAAATATTATTAAAAATGGGTGACCCTGGAGGACATTATGCTGAGTAAAATATCTCAGCCACAAAAAGACAAATATTGCATAGGGCCACTGTTGTAAAGCAGGACTGACATGGGGTTGAAGGAAGACAGAGAAGGAGGGGATGAATGATGTATACTGCATTAAAAGGGAGACAACTGTTTAAAAGGAATATATAAATGGGTATTATTGTCATGACAGGAGTCCAGAATGAAGGCTACATAGTGAAGTGGACTTGGGGGAGGGATTGCATAACAATCAAAGTATTTTTCTTTTGCTTTTCAAGGAGAAGAGTGAACTGGGTGGGGGAGAGAAGGGGGGCAGGGAGAAAAGTGCAACAGTGAATGACTGGAAACCCTAAGTCTCTGTAAATGTCCATTAAAATTAATAAAAAAAATGTTATAAGCCATTTGTGGTCATTCTGTGATTACAATTTGCTTCTTATTACAAAGCAACGAATGTATTTTAGACAATGATAACATTCCCCCTGCCCCCACCCTGTGAAACAAATTCATTCTCATCAAGTCAGGAGTTATTCATTGCTAATCCTCCATTGGATTTCCATGGCTATGAATGGAAGGAAGACTGATGGTGGATTTGGACCACCACAGAGGCTTAGCCTTAAGAAGAGCAGTGAAACTCCCTGCAGTTTAGGCCAAAAACAGTTCCCTGAAATAGAAACTTTTTATGGCTGATAATTACCAAACAAAACAAGCCCACTGACACCAAATTGATTTCAATTCATATATTCAAAACTATGTATCTTTATAAATTGAGATCATCCACTTTTTTCCTGTGGTGCTGATGGTAGATTCCAACTAACCTTTCAGTTAACAATCCAATAACACTTAAGACACTATTCTACCAAACCTGCTGCCATCACGTCAATCTGATTCATAAACATCTTGTAGGGCGGGTAGAACTGCCACATAGAGTCCCTAAGGTTGTAAATCTTTAAGGATACAGATTGGCACATCCTTCTTTTAGACAGCAGCAAATGTGTTCCAACCTCCAATCTTTCAGTAAGCAGACAAGCATTTAATCACATTCCACCAGAACTTCTTTTTAACTCTTTTGTGACCTGTAGGACATACAAGATCCACCTATATTTTCTACTTCTGAGGTTTAGTGGGAACTTGCTATCCACTTTTAAAGAGTCCATGTGGTGTAGTGGCTAAAGCATTCAGCTGTTAACTAGAAGGCAGGCAAAGGTGGACAGTTTGAATTCACCAGCTGCTCTGAGGCAGAAAGATGAGTCAGTTTGCTTCTATAAATATTTGTTATTGTTATTGATTGGTGTCATCAAATTGACTATAACTCATAGTGACCCTCCGAACTTTGCCCTTTCCTGGGCCATCCTCATCACTTCTGATATGTTTGAATCCATTGTTTTAGTCCCTGTGTCAGTCCATCTTGTTGAGGATCTTCCTTTCTCTCACCCTAAACATTTTCAAGCATGGTTTTTTCCAAGAGCTTTTTAAATAACTATGACTTCTTCTACTCTGTTTTACAAATTTATTATGGTTCTGAATGGACTCAAGAAGAACAGATAGACTAATCACTTTTAGTGACTGCTGCCATCTTGTTGATGCTTATCTGATTACATGCATCTAAAAAAAAAAAGGTCTTATTTTATTAAGGCCCTGCACTGTGTACCCCTCAGGATAAATGTGCTTCACTAGTTGCGTAAAAGGGAGGTCTGATGGTGTCCCCTGTGTCAAGTTGTGCTTCTAATCCAAACTCTGCATTTCCACAAGCTTAAATCCAATGGAGAGCCACAAGGAGTCAAAATCAATTCAACAGTGAGGCTTTGTATTTGAATTATATAAAAATCCATATTATTTCAGAAAAATATTTTTTCCATTTCATTCAAAATATCTTCTATTACTAAAAAAATACAGGCTTTGAGAAAAAAAAGAAGGAAAAAATAAAGCTAGAAATAATTAAGTCTGGAAAGAGTTAAGGGGATGATTTTAAATGTTCTTTGCAGAATATTTAATACTTTCCAGGAATATTAAGAATAAGGGAGCTCTGGTGGCCTAGTGTTTAGAAGCTGCACTGCAATCCCAAAGGCAGTTGATTCAGATCCACCAGTTGCTCTGTGGGAAGATGAACAGTCTCCTCCCATGTAATTGACTTTGAAAACACACTGGGGGGAGGGAGTTAGCTTTGAGTTGGTTCTAACCTAACAACAAACAACAATGTCTTAAGGATAGGCCTGGTTATAATTGTTTTCAAACAAACATTCTTCTAAGTGCTATAGCATTTGTCTGTCCATTTGCTGTACAGAGGTAACTCGTGGTTGCTGTGATGCTAAACACTGTGACACTGATGTGTGAAATGTGATCATGATTACCCATGGTGGACAGTGTTTGGTGGAGCTCCCCAATTAAAACAAGCTTGGAAGCGGGAGTGGCATCCACTTCCTAAATGGCTTGCCTCCAGAAACCCTATGAACTTGGAGAAACTAAGAAAGTTATATAAGGGTTGCTATGAGTTGTCGGCAACTCGACAGCACTTAACAACAATAACAATTAGAAAACAATTTTAACAAAAGTTTTAGAATTTTGATGCAATGACTATACAAGGGTTTGAAACAAAGGTATTGGTGGGAAAATATACTTTGTTGGCTAAAATGTGTTTTTATAAAATTTAGCAAACTCATGCTTGATGGATGGGTTAGAGAATTCTAAATTTAATTACTTCTGGTTTTACGACTATTGTGAATCATACTAAAATGTTTCAATTACTATTATGTTAGAACAATGACATAAGTATTATATTTTCTCTCTATTCATGGCCACATTTTTATAACAGGTAATATAATAATGCAAATCTGTGAAGAGAAAATACTAGGTTTTTAAAACCAAACTTCATTTTCACCCTCAATATTATTAAAAAAACCCCGCGAATAAAACAATGCCTTTCCCTAAAGACATCTAAAGGGGGGGAAATGTTAAGTTTGTATTTCACTCTGTATATTATAGTTGTTATGCTCCATCAAGTCAGAACTGACTCAAAGTTTAACCTTTAGCCACTTTTCAAAGGCAGTAGATTGCACAGGGGGAGATTTTTCATCTTTCTCAAACCATGTACCTTTGCATTGGCAGCACAATTTCTTACCGCTAAGCCACCACAGCTCCCTTTTTATAAGATAGGGCTAAAGGGTTAGCATATTACTAAGGAAAAATTAGTGTATGTGTATAGAGCTATGCCAAAAATTAATTGAAAGAGAATTTAAGTAAATTCCTTAATATTCTGGAGGTCGATGACTTATCTTTGTAAAGAAAGGTATAAAAACAGAATTCCATATATTTATAAAAATTGTGCCTTTTGAGTGAAATTGTAATAGCTAAACATGAAAAGCTAATTAGTTCATCGTGCTTCTTCAATGAGTTTTTAAGTTTTATACAAGCCTGAAATCAAAGAAAAACATGTGAAGATAATCACAGATTCCATGAGTAATGAAAATGTTAGGATAAAAATATTAAACTTTACTAATTGTTCTGTCAAAAAAACTCATTACCATCAATTCAATTCTTATGATTAATGTACCTCCATCAAGTTTCAAGTACTGTAAACCTTGAGGACACTGCCTTTCTTTCTCCTTGTAGAAGTAAGTATTAAAGTATTAAAATATAACAAGTATTCTAAACAAATACTCTTCTTTAAATAATTTTTTTTAAAAATTTGCTTAGATCTCCTAATCTAGTCCTTTATTTTGTTCTAGATACCATTCTGTTGCCCATGATGATAACTTGAAATATATTTATGTGTGTGTGTATATATATATATCCATCATTCTACTGGTTGTTGTTGTTATGTGCCATTGAGTAGCTTGCGACTCATAATGACCCTATGTATAACAGCCCTAAACCCTGCTCTGTCCTGTAGCAATCACATTGTCTCCAATACACACACCTGATTACACCAATCACTGAATCAATCCACCTCATAGAGGGTCTTCCCCTCCTGCACTGTCCCTCCACCCTCCCAAGCATGATGTCCCTCTCCAAGGACTGGTCCCCCCTTATAACATGTCCAAAGTATGTCAGACGAATCCTCAGAATCCTTGCCTCCAAAGAGCAACCCGGTTTAACCCTCTCCAGGATGAACCTGTTCATTTTCTTAGCAGTCCATGGTACACTCAAAACTCTTCTCCAGCACCACAGCTCAAAGGCATCAATTCTCCTTCTATCCTCCCTAGTCATTGTCCAACTCTCTGACACATAACAAGTGATTGCAAAACACACCTTGGTGTCCAGAGAGACACCATTGCTCTTCAGTACTTTGGAGAGGTCCCTAACAGCAGACTTTTCCAAAATTCCATTCTACTTAGAGTACTTAATAATATAGAAAAGAATGAACTCTTCCAAATTGATTCTATGAAACAAGCAAAACTTGGCAAAGACATCACCAAAGAAGAAAATTATAGACTAACATCTCTCATGAAAATAGATGCAAAAATCCTTCACAAAAATCATAGCCAATAGAACCCAACAGTATATCAAAAGAATAATTAATTGGGATCAACTGGGATTCATAATATGTGTGCAAAAAAATAGTTCAAAATAAGAAAAACAATGTAATTTATCACACAACTAAAATAAAGAACAAGAACCACATAATCATTTCAATTGAGGCAGCAAAGTTTTTTTTATAAAAATCTAATACCCCTTCCTGATTAAAATACTCACTAAAGTAGGTAATGTAAGGGATTTTCCTCAATATAAATTAAACGTATGTGCACAAAACCAAGAGCCAACATCATTCTCAATGGAGAGATTAGAGACATTCCCCTTGAGAATTGAGCCTAAGTAAGAATGCCCACCAATTACCATTCCTATTCAATATCATGGAGAGAGAATGAGAGACACCCAAGCGTTGAGGACTCTCCTTCATAGGGTTGCTATGTCGATGGCACTTAACAACAACAACATATATGTGTGTGTGTGTGTATATATATATATATATATATATGCGTGTGTGTGTGTGTGTGTTAATTAAGATGTTTTCCCCAATTCTGAATAAGCAGTCAAGTAAACTCTGTTTTGCCTTGAGTTATCCTCTACTTTTGTAATTCAGTTCTGCACATTGACTTAACCTTTCTACAAAATTAAATTATTCCTCTCTATTGACTCACACACCATCTCACAAAAAAACCAAGGTTAATATTTTTGAGAATATCCAGTTAGATATTCTATTTTTAAGTTCCCTTTCATATTTGAATTCCTTAAACATACTACCTTTCTTTTGTCTCTCTTCACTGTCCTTTTATTTTCTGAAGAATCTACTCTGTCATTTAATGAATTAAATTTGGCTTCAGGTAGTAGAAAAGCAAAATAACAATTGCTTAAAAGAAGACAAAAGTTTACTTCTTCCTTACCTAAATGTAGTCCGGGGATAAGTTTGGGACTATGGTGCAATGTTCCAGGAAATATATAGAAAGTCTTCTCCCGCAAAGGTTTATAACCTAAAACCAGATGATAAGTCATCAAAAGTAAGAACACATTGAAGTCAATGGAGTTTGAGAGAAGAGAAGGAAGCAGCACACATTTCATAACACATACATTGTTCACTTATTTGCTGGTTTGCTTTATTATAGGTTAAAGTAGCTCTTGGACCTGTAACTATTCCACCTTTTCCCAGAATCTCCTCCAGCTGTGTCTCCTAGTCAGATGTATGTGTTTAACTCTGGCAAACAGCCCCAGCTTCTGCAGACTAACTAAACCACCAATGTAAAAGGTATCTAGAACTGACACTATTTCAGTCCATTTTAATGGTGTTCTAACCCATGCCTGTGCTTTCTCTCCTCAATTTGATAATCTTCTTTTCTTCCAACTGTTTACGTCAAACCTCAGCCATAGATACAAAGATAACAACTTTTCAAAGATTATTTTATCAGCTCCTAGAAATCCCTACAGCAAATCTCTATCTATCTCCTTATATTTTGGCTATAAGATCCTGGTAACATCACCTGAAGTTCCTCAGTGGTGCCAACTGCAAGCATTTTTTTCCACTCATCCAGAAAGTTGGAGTCTCAAGCCCACTTAGAGGTATTTTAAAAGAAAAATCTACTGAAAATCTTTTGACTGTCAAATCCATTGTAACTCATATTGATCCATGTGTTAAAGATTAGAAATGCTCAATAAGATTTTCTTAGCTGTGATCTTTAAGAAGCCCTGTTTTTGCAGTTGTTAATTGTTCCACTACTGATCAATAGTTGTGACAATATGTATGGAGTTGTATTTCAAATATGACTTTCCTAGCCATCTGAATCTGACCTTACCATATGAGTGGGTGGGGCTATGCAAATAGGGTGTGTTAGTTTATCCTCAAGGGAATTGACTATTTCAGCATTCCAGAAGGGGATTGGCCAGACTCAATAATCTTCAAGGGGATTGGCTAGTCTCATCATTAAATTGAGCAAGCCAGCAGCAGAAAGAGATACTCCCTCACCATTACCAGTTAAGGAACTTCACCACCAGGAAAAGAGCAGCAATGAACAAACTAGAGATTTGATGTGAGAAGGGACCTTTAGACTTCTCCACGATTGGAACTAGAACTAAGAGCCTTTACCCAAATTTGTTGAACATCTTGGGGGGGGGTGGCAGCATAATTCACAGGACTGAAAACTTTGTAATGCTGGTGAAGACTGGTGGGGTGGGGGGAATCAATATTGGCAGGACTGAGAACTTTGTAATATTGGCCTAAAATCATGAGTCTCAAGGCTGAGGTGCCTGTGAGGACACTTCAGGAGCCTTTCTGACTATAGTTTGCTATTAACCTGGAATATAACCTTTTGACTTTCCTAACATGATTCTGTGTGGTTTGTGAGCTATTGCATCAGATTTTGAACCTACCAAAGCAGTAAGATTGATGTTGAGGGGAGTAGAAAGAAATAATGAGTGCATGGGGGGGATATGGCTGACCTCATGGGAGTGTTTTTGTGTTATTGATACTGTTGGCTTGGCAGGGACAGTTCCACTTTATGAAGCTGATGAAGTTTAGACATGGCTGTACCTTTATGGCCCTTGCTTCTTTTGACAATATACTTCTATAGACCTTCAGAGAATAAAAATCAAGTCTGTTGCCCTTGACACTATAGGAGGACAGAGATGAACTGCCTTATAGTTTCTAAGCTATAATCCATTGTAGAGTTTTTTGTTTGTTTTTTTTTGTTTTGTTTTTGTTTTTTTTTAATGGAGTGGCTGGTGGATTTAAACATCTAACATTTAACTTTTGATTCATTAAGGCTTGGAAACCCTATCGCACAGTTCTACTTTTTTTATGTGGTCACTATGAGTTGACTTGACTCATTGCTATGGGTTCAATCTCTGTGGAAGCCATTCACCAGGTCTTTTACCAGAGTTGCTTAGTGGGTTTCAACTGCCAACCTATCGTTAAGCAGCCATGACAAAGCCACTTACACCACCTCTGAAGAAAGGCTTAGTGATCTATTTCTATATAATTAGTCACTGAAAACACTATGGAACACACTTTCATTGTGACACTCATGCATGTAGTTCACTGCATTATTGTTAGATGCTGTCGAGTTTAGTGCAACCCATAGCAACCCTATGAACAACAGATTTGAACCCTGCCCTATCTTGTATCATCCTCAAACTTCCTGACATGCTAGAGTCCATTGGTACACTCACTGTGTCAATCCACTTGGTTAAAGGCCTTCTTTTCCTTTGCTGACCGTTGGCTTTTCCAAGCAACATGTCCCTCTCCAAGGAGTAGCCCCTCCTAGCAACATGCCCAAAGTATGTGAGATGAAGCTTTATCATCTTTGCCTCTAAAGAACACTTTGCATTTTCTCCAAGACATATTTTGCCAGTCCATTTCATGAGATATTCCACACTCTTCTCCAACATAATACAGCTCAAAGGCATCAACTCTTCATCATTATTCATTGGCCTGCTCTCAGGTACTCAGCAAGTGATTGGAAAGACCATGGCCTGAGTACGATGCATGTTCTCAAACTAACATCATCACTTTTTGGTATTTGGAGAGGACCTCTCTCTCTTCATTCACTGCATAACAACTAGTACATTTCATATAGAAATAAAACTTTTCATATTAATGTGTTGATCTCAAATTCACCTATATCAATAAAGTCAGTTCCTCAACTGGACTCTAAATTTTTATAACCAATTTCTTTATAGATGCTTTAATTTTATTTATTTAATAAGTAGCACTTTTACTTTAAATGTTCAAAGAATGTTTTCTTTCTTCTAAGCCATGGTCTTTTCCATTATTTGCTATGCATCTGAAAGCTGGACAGCAAACAAGAATGAGGTAAGAATTGATGCCTTTGAATTGTAGTGTTAGATAAGAGTACTGAATAGCTCACAGACTTCTAAAAGATCAAATTAGTATGTCTTGGAATAGTTGCAGCCAGAGTGTTCCTTGGAGGGAAAGATGGAAAAACTTCATCTCTCCTACATTGGACATATTGCTAGAAGATGGCATTCTTTGGAAAAGTATATCATGATTGGAAGGGTGGAGGGTCAGGAAGACTCCCACCAAGACAGATTGACATAGGAACTGCAGCAATGAGCCCAAATGTATCATAGCTGGTGAGGATGGCACAGGATAGGACAGAATTCAGATCTGTTCATCGGGTCACTATGCATCATACTCAACTGGACAGCACCTAACAACAACAACAGCATCCTATTTTCAAGCGGCTCTGGTGGTATAGTCCCTAGACAGTTGTACTGCTAGCCCATAGCCACCATCTCTCAGGCAATTCTTTTTTATTATTAATTTTTTAATTTATGGTTTCTTTTTAAAAATTTATTATTTATTTCAATGAAAATTTACGGAGACTTTGGATTTCCATTCATTCATTGTTGCATTTTTCTCCCCTCTCAACGCTCCCCCCTAGTACACTACCCTCTTGGAAAAGTAAAAGAAAAATTATTTCATTGTTTTACAATCCCTCCCCCCAAGTCCACTCCACTATGCAGCCTTTGCTCTGGACTCCTGTCATGACAAAAATACCCAATCACATATCCCTTTTAAACAGTTTTCTCCCTCATCTGTTTCAATGCAGTATACCTTATTTAACCCATCTTTCTCAGTCTCCCTGAACCCTGAGTGAGGTCAGTCCTATTTTTCAACAGTGGCCCCAAAGCAGTATTTGTCCTTTTGTGACTGAGATACTTCACTCAGCATAATGTCCTCCAGGGTCACCGATTTTGAATAATATTGCATGAGTTCCTTGTTTTTCAATGCAGCACAGTATTCCACTGTGTGAATATACCACATCTTCTCTATCCATTCATTTATTGATGGACATTAGGTTGTTTGCAACTCCTTGCTATTGTGAACAAAGCCACAATAAACATGGGTGTGCATGTATCTGCTTGGATGTCAGTTTATGGTCTCTTTGGGGTATATTCCCAGTAGTGGAATTGCTGGGTCAAATGGTCTCAGGCAATTCTAATCTACCAGTACTGGGGGAGAAAAAGATGAGCAAACTCCTCCATGTGATTTACAACCCCAGTAAAAACAACATAGGAGCAATTGAGTCAGTTCCTACTGAACCACAATAAACTGAATGCCTGTTTATACCCATTCCATCCGTAAACCTACTTCTACCTGCTCAGCAAAGGGAATGACTGGGTCTTTACAAACTAAATAAAAAACCCCACTCAAGGTTACCAAGGCAGAAGTGGCTCTAGCTGACCATCTGTTAGTTTCCGAGGCTGTAAACTGCCAGGAAGGAGATTGCCCATCCTACTCTCCTGGAGCCTTGAATGAATATGAACCACCTATAGGGCTTTGAGTTAGCTGTTGAACTCCATATGAACTAGGTGGTCAGAGGTCTCTAATAAAATAATCAGTTACATCAAATAAAATATGCAGTTAGATCAAGTATATAAATTAAAATATTGTTCTTTTGAAGCCTTTCTTTCTCTAGACCTTCGACTTGTCCATAACCTTACCTGCTATGACTCCTTCACTCACCCTGCTTTGATATCCTTAATAATTCCCAACTAGGCTAAACACATCCCTATTTTAGGGGCTTTACGCTTGCCTTGTTCTAAGCCTGAAAAACTCTTCCTTCAAAGACATGCATCACAACATCTTCACATTTTTGTTGGAAAGCAAAGACGAGGAGGCACAATTATTAAGAAAAACCTGTTGAGTATGATTAAATATCATTTATAACAAACCCACTGCTATCAAGTTGGTTGTTGTTGTTGTTGTTATGTGCCGTCGAGTCGTTTCCGACTCATAGCGGCCCTATGCACAACAGCCCTAAACCCTGCTCTATCCTGCGCCAACCGCACTGCCTCTGACACACCCATCCCGATTACCCCAGTCACCGAATCAATCCATCTCATAGAGGGTCTTCCCCTCCTGGGCTGTCCCTCCACCCTCCCAAGCATGATGTCCCTCTCCAAGGACCCGTCCCTCCTGGCAACATGTTCAAAGTATGTCAGACAAAGCCCCAGAATCCTTGCCTCCAAGGAGTAGCTTGATTTAATCCTCTCCAAGGTGAATCTGTTTGTTTTCCTGGCGGTCCATGATACATTCAGTACCCTTCTTCAGCACCACAGCTCAAAAGCATCTACTCTCCTTCTGTCCTCCCTAGTCATTGTCCAACTCTCTGATGCATAACAAGCGATTGCAAATACCATGGCCTGTATCAGGCGCACCTTAGTCTCCAGAGAGACACTGTTGCTCCTGAGTACCTTAGAGAGGTCCCTAACAGCAGACTTTCCCATCGCGATACGCTTTTTGATTTCCTGAATGCTGGTGCCAAGAGTGTTGACTGTGGAGCCGAGCAAACTGAAGCTGTGAACACTCTCAATCTCTTCGTCATCCATCCTGACGCTGCCAATTGGTCCAGTGGTGAGAATCAAGTTGGTACCAAATAATATTTGTCTTCCATGGGATTTTATAGGCGGAAAGTGCCCATCTTTTATCAAGTGGCTAATGGTTTCAAATCGACAACATTTATTCATTAGTGGCCAAATGTGTTCCACGCTACACCACGGGAGCTCCTTACGGTTTGTAATGCTGAGCACCGTTTCTTTTGTTTCAACTACCTGCAGCTATCCAATGTGATATTTTTCACTTGGAGGAACAATATTTAGAATAAAAATTATTTTGAAGACCATTTTAATATTATGTTTTAGGTTTTGGGGACATTATTTTATAACATCTGTAAAATGATAGTAATAATAAATAAGCTGACATTTTTATAGTATATATGAGTGGTTTTATATGTTTATATTTACATTATAATATTAAGATATTACGATAATGTGTTTACTTTTTAAATTAAGTCTTTGGTATAAATGTCTATAAATGCTAAATTGGGTTGTTTTGGGGGGTTTTTCTTACCAGTAATGAGGGTTTGGGGTTTCTCCCCTTTAAATTATATCTTATCAGGTACTTCCAAAGATAGCCTTACTGAGAGATAATTGATTTTCCAGGATTTAATAGCTAGGCTTTCATGTCTTTGCTCATGTTCCAAACTAGAGACATTACTAGAGATGTGGAATATCTCCTGTGTCTTGTAAAGAGATGTAGATATTAGGAAACCTAATCCTTTGCCCTCTCCTTCTAATAAAATGAATGACCTTTGTAGAGAGGCAATCTGGCTTTTCAAAATGGAAAAAGCTAGTATCTTGTAATCAATAAGAATACTTTTAACATATTATCTGCATGGCCAGAAATTAAATGGATCTAAAATGGTTTTTGTAAACTCTACTGCATAATTAATATGCAGAGAAGATAATTTTTCTAATCTTTTTTTCTCTGAGAAATTTCACTTGTTCTAAGTATTTATTTCTTTGTGAAAACAGATTTTTAATAGTGGTTTAAAAATTATTTATTGCTTACATGGTAAAATGGTAAGATTTTGCAGCAGTTTATACTCTTTGATTAGATGGCATTGTCATTTAAAGATGTGGCACTTACTTACCTTAATGTGCAAGAAGAATTTATTGAAGAAAAATGAGCAAAATAATAGACATGACAATTCTTCTAGTTAAGTTAAGCTTTATTATCATAAGACATTAACAAGTAAATTTGAGAAAACTTTGCGGGGGATGGATACATTCACACACATGATTATGATGTTTTCCTGGCTATGTATATATGTTAAAACTATCAAGTTGTACAAATTAAAAATGTATGCTATGTTCCCAATGAACTTCCATAAAGTAGTTAAAATAAATCAATTAAATCATGTATAAATTTTCAGCTTAAAAATTATTAAGAATTGAAGTCCTTTATTATAGGCCATGCTGGGAAGGTTGGAGGTTTTGGTAAAGGAGAGGGAGCCCTCAATCAGGTGGAATGACACAATGACTGCTGCAGTTGGCTTTTGTGTGTCACGAAGTGTGAGAATTGTATAGGACAGAACAGGGTTCAGATCTTTTGTTCAATAGAGTTGCTGTAAGTCATACTCTGTTCGATGGCACCTAACAACAACAACATTATAAGCTCAGTACAGAGAAATTAGAAAGCAAAAGAACATTAAATCATCATGTTGTCGTTATTGATTGCCATCGAGTTGAGCATGACTCATAGTGACCCAATGAACTAAAGACCTGAAGCCTTTCTGAACTCTCTCATCTTTTCTCAAAGTTTATAAGTTTCCAGAGGCATGTTGTTTAAGAAGTGGATGCCAATCTGCTCAGTTCTAAATAGATGTTATGTGTCATCGAGTAGCTTGCGAGTCATAGCAGTGCTTTGTAAGACAGCTCTGAATTCCTGCTCTATCCTGAGCCATCTTTATTGTCTTTGACACATCTACCCTCATTACCCCAGTCACTGAGTCAACCCATCTCATGAAGGGTCTTCTTCTTTTGCACTGTCCTTCCACCTTCCAAACATGATGTCCCTCTTCAAGGACTGGTCCCTCCTTGCAACATGTCCAAAGTATGTCAGATGCAGCCTCAGAATTCTTGCCTCCAAGGAGCAGCCTGGTTTCATCACCTCTAGATCTAACCTGTTTGTTGTCCTAGCAGTCCATGGTATATACAATACTTTTCTCCAGAATCACAATTCAAAAGCATCAATTCTCTTTTTATCATTCTTAATCATTGTCTAGCTTTCTGATGCATAGTAAATAATTATGAAGACCATGGCCTGGATCAGGCACACCCTATTCTCTAGACTGACATCATTGTTCTGCAGTACTCTGGAGAGGTCCCTGACAGCAGACTTTGCCATGCAACCCATCTTTTGATTTCTTGGCTGCTGGTACCAAGAGTGCTGATTGTGGAGGCAAGCAAACTGAAGCTGTTAACAATCTCAATCTCTTCATCTTCCCTCAGGAGGCTGTCAATCCAACCAGTGGTGAGAATCTTTATTTTCTTGATGTTGAGCTTCAATCATATTTAAGGTTGTTCAATCCATATTTATGGTTGTAGTCCTTGACCTTCTGCAACAAGCACTACAGGTCCTCCTCAGTTTCAGCAAGCAAGGTGAGGTCATCTGTATACTACAGGTTGTTGATGAGTCTTCTTCCTTTCTTGATGCTATATTCCTCCTAATAGAGCCCAGCCTCTGCATGATCTATTCCACATATAGATTGAAAATGTATGGCGATAGGACACATTCCTTGTGTACACCCTTTTCAGTTTTGAATCATGCAATGTTTCCTGTTCAGAAGACAGCCTCCTGGTCCAAGAATAGGTTTTGCTTAAGCACAATCAAGTGTTCTGGAATTTCCATTCTTCTCAGAGTCAGCCACAGTTTGTTGTGATCCACACAAATACCTTTGTATAGTCAATGAAACACAGATAGACATTCTTCTAGTACTCTCTTCTTTCAGCCAAGATCCATCTAACTTTAACTTTCCCTTGTACCATAGCCTCTTCTAAACCCAGCCTGTATATTGGGCAGTTCTCAGTTGCTGTGCTGTTCCAGTCATTTTGGAATATTTTTCAGCAGAATCTTGCTTGCATGTGATATTAGTGATATTTTTTAATAATTTCTGCACTCTTTCTAGTCCCTTTCTTTGGAATGGGAACAAATATATGTAAGAAGACAGGGTGGGGTTCAGAGCTGCTATACGTAGGGTCACTATGGGTTGTAGGCAACTTGAAGGCACATTACAACAGTGACGACAACAGGAGGAACGCTGATGGTGTAGTCCATAGGAATTTGTTCTACTAAACAAAAACCAAATTTTTTCTAAAAAATTCATTTTGTACTTTTTTTTAAGAGCAATAAAAACCTTCATAGAGGATGAAGCTTCAAAAATCTGTCTTCTCATCTAGACACTGTACTTCCTAATACATTGTTTCGATATAAACAGAAAATGGCTTCATCAAGTTCAATATACATTCTTCTTTAAACAAACTGGACTACTTTAAACAAACTCGACTACTTTGAAGTTTATACTATTTGAACAAACTACTTTCTGCTCAAGGATGCTCCATAGATAGAGATTATCACTAGATAGGTAGGCAGGCAGGTAGGTAGGTAGGTAGATAGATAGATAAATCATTGCCGTTTTATTATAATTCTTTCCTTTTACTTCCCAAGCTGCAGTTCAATTTTTTAAAAGAAATTTTCATTTAAAAAAAAAAAACCATTTGCTTTTGTGTCCCATCAAATCAGATCCAACTGGTACAGGAGGCAATTGACCCGCCTTCTACTGCAGAGCATCTGGTGGATTCAAATTGTATGCTTCTGGGATTGCAGTGCCACTTTGTGCCACTAGGCTACTAGAGCTCTCCTGGAGTTTAAAATCTTTTGTTCAACACTTTTACTATGTCATTTCTTCCCTTTGGTTTGGCTTTTCAGTGTTCTAGTGCAATTTAAATTTGTTAAATTAATATATCTTTGTCTCTGTGTAGGTTCTACACAATTTTGTACTCTGAAGATCACAATCTTCACAAGGTTGTTTAAAAGTAGTTATGAGTCACACAATGAAAAACACAGACAAACATCTTTGTGGCATTCTCTGCTTTCAGCTATGATGTATCTGACAGTAGCCTAGATTGCCTTCTATCCATATTCTTAGGAATTCAGCTTAAGTATCTCATGGTTATATGAATATCTGCTCTAACTGGGATTTTTAAAAAAATAATCTTCACCAAAATTGTACTTACATACACTATTAATGATGTTCCTAGGTGCCACTGTGTCAATTCTGATTCATACATCTTGTGTGTAACAGAATAAAATACTATCTAGTACTCTGTTTTCAGCTAAGATTTTTTAGTAGAACAGGGTCAATTAAAAAGAGGAAGATTTCTAGTGAGATGAATTAAAACAGTGTTTCAACAGCACAGATACCAAGGATAGATTAGAGATGTTGTTGCTGTGTTGTTATGTGTTCTTGAGTTGATTCTGATTCATAGGGACCCTATGGACAAGAGCTCTGAACTCAGCACATACTTTGGGTATGTTGCCAGAAGGGACAAGTCCTTAGAGAAGTATATCATGCTTGGAAATGTGTCAGCACAAGCATGACAGACCCTAGATGAGATAGATTGACTCAGTGACCTCAGTAGGGGCTAGGTGTGTCAGAGACAATGAAATTGGCTCAGAATAAAGCAAGGTTCAGAGGATAGGGTTGGTACTAGTTGCAAGCATCTCAGTGGAATAGCCTAACAACATATTAATTACTAGGCATTATGCCTTTCTCCAGGTACTGGCTTCTTGGGATAGCACTGTCAAAGTATGGTCTTCATCGTTTCACAGCTTCTGTGGGTGGGGATATGGTTTAGCTCACTCTCTTTCTCAGCATCTATCTCAACATGTTCAAGGAATTTGAACAAAGTCTTTCACAAATTTTATAACTTTTGAAGTTAAGGGTGAATGAATAATTAGATATTTTATTATCAACTTAAATTAGTTAAAATTCAACTAATATTAATTCCTGGACCTCTGACAGTCTCATCTGTATGGAGTTAAACTATTAACCCAAGGCCACACTTCTGGGAGTGTTTAAATCCACCAGCTGTTCTCCAAGAAAAAGAGGGGCAAATTACAGCCTCAGAAAACGCCATAGAGGTTAGCTATTATGTAAGCTCAATGATAATGAGTTTAAGGTTTTTTAGTTTTACTTTTTCATATTATTCTACACTTTAAGTGTCTATATCTGTTATTTGTTGTTGCTGTTTTTATGTGCTGTCGAGTTGCATACAACTCATAGCACAACAACCCTAAACCCTGCTCTATCCAGTGCCAATATCACGGTCTCTGACACACCCACCCCCAGGACCCCAGTCACTGAACCAATCCGTATCATAGAGGATCTTCATCTCCTGTACTGTCCCTCCAACTTCCCAAGCATGACGTCCTCTCCAAGGACCGGTCTCTCTTTGCAACATGTCCAAAGTATGTCAGACGAAGCTTTAGAATCCTTGCCTACAAGGAGCAGCCTGGTTTACCCTTTCTGGGACGAACCTGTTCTTTCTTTTAGCAGTCCATGGTATATTCAGTACTCTTCTCCAACACCACAGTTCAAAGACATCAACTCTTTTATCCCTAGTCATTGTCCAGCTCTCTGATGCATATGAAGTGATTGCAAAGACTATGGTTTGGATCAGGTGCACCTTAGTCTCCAGAGTGGCATCATTGCTCTTTAGTACTTTGGATCAGTCTCTAACAGCAGACTTTCTGATCACAATATGTCTTTTAATTTCCTGGATGCTGATGCCAAGAATATTGCTTGTGGAGCCAAGCAAACTAAAGCTGTTAACAATCTGTCTCTTCACCCTCTATCATTATGCTGCCAATTGGCCCAATAGTGAGAATCTTTGTTTTCTTGATATTGAGCCTCAATCCATACTGAAGGCTGCAGTCCTTGACTCTCTGCAGCAAGCACTTCAGGTCCTGCTCAGTTTCAGCAAGCAGGGTTGTGTCATCTGCATAACGCAGATTGTTGATAAATCTTCCTCCAATCCTGATGCCACATTTCTCCTCATCCAACCCAGCCTCTCAGATAATCTGTTCTGCATATGGATTGAAAATCTACGGAGATAGGACTCATTCCTGGTGTACACCCTTTTCCAATTTTGAATCATGCAGTGTTTCCTTGCTCTGTTCTGATGACTGCCTCCTGGTCCAAGTATAAGTCCTGAATAAGCACAATCAAGTGTTCTGGGATTCCCATTCTTCTCAGAGTCAGCCATAGCTTGTTTAAATCCACACAGTCAAACACCTTTGCATAATCAATGAAACACAGACATATCTCTGGTACTCCCTTGTGGAGGGCCATGAACGCGTGCATGGTCCTCCATTACAAGATGGCACTGATTTCCTGCTTCTCTTTGTTTGCCTTAAACACAAACAAGACCTTATTTAGGCACAGTGTTCTCATTGGTCGATAGCTTGATCTCACGTGGGGTTAAAGATCCAATGGAGGCATTGACACATGAGACTGAAGGGTGGAGGACCAAGAAGGGGATAAAAGGCCGCTACAGTTCCTCCTGCTCTCTCTTGCTCCTGCCACCACCCTCTGTAACATACTCCTGAGTAAATTGCTGTGAGAAGGAATCGTTGGTGTGTTGTGTCCTTATTCCTGCTGGACAGGCAAGGTGCGCAACACTCCCTGCTTTCAGCCATGATCCATCTAACATTAACTACAATATCCCTAGTACCATGACCTCTTCTAAATGCAGCCTGCACTTCTGGCAATTCTCTGTTGATGCAGTTCCAGTCATTTTTGGATAATCTGCAGCAGAATCTTGCTTGCATGTGATATCAATGATGTTCTGTAATTTCCACACTGTCGGATCACCTTTCTTTGGAATGGGAACATATATAGATCTCTTATAGTAAGTTGGTCAAATGGCTGTCCTCCAGATTTCTTGGCACAATTGGGTGAGCACATCTAGGGCAGCATCTATTGTTGTTATTGTTATGTGCCATCAAGTTGCTTGTGACTCATAGCGACCCTATGTACAACAGCCCTAAACCCTGATTTGTCCTGTGCCAATTGCACTTCCGCTGACACACCCATCCTGATTAGTCCAATCACTGAATCAATCCACCTCATAGAAGGTCTTTCCCCTCCTGCTGTCTCTCCACCCTCCCAAGCATGATGTCCCTTTCCAAGGACCTGTCCCTCCTTACAACATGTCCAAAGTATGTCAGACAAAGCCCCAGAATCCTTGCCTCCAAGGAGTAGCCCAGTTTAACCCTCTCCAGGATGAATCTGTTTGTTTTCTTGGCAGTCCATGACTGTTAGTTGATATATATCAATTGGCATGCCATAAATTCCTGGGGCCTTATTTTTTGTCAATTCTTTCAAAGCAGCTTGAACTTCTTCCTTCATCACCATAGGCTCTTACTCATATGTTGTTTCATGAAAAGCAATTATATTTTCTAATAGATACATGTGTATATACGATTTTTTCACTCATAACAATAAGTGATAAAAAGTCTATTTTAAAGCAAGGAGGACTATACTACCCACGCTATTTTCTTTGTCTTCATGTGACAAATGCATTAGATTAAAATTAGCAATATTTTCATATAATGTCAATGACTTCTTTTACTCCTGATTTATTATTATAATACATTTCAAAGTGTTTTCCTTTATCTAGGCATATAATATGTCAGTTTTATATTTTTTTAAAATAAAGTCAGGAAATCATATATTGTTGTTATTCTTACTGCAGGGGTAGTCAGTTTTTGGCTCAGAGTGACTCTGGGTGACAAAGTAGAACTATCACTTAGGAGTTTTTAACATTAATCTGTCTACTTGACAAAAATGCTTTCTAAATGTCAATTAACTTTGCAATGGAAAGTACATCCAAGCTTCTTCAAGTCTGCAGGTTCCCACCTCTCTTGGAGGTGATACTTTAATTGGTGATCTTACTCATCCTCTTAACTCTATAATTGGGTATGCCTGCAGCATTCTTTTTCAAAGTTTAACTTGTTAAGTTGAGAATCATTATTCATCCTCCTAAATTTCTGTCATTCTACCATGTTGTACCCTGGTGTCTTCAAACCCTAAGGCCTAATAAATTGTGACACACATGAATATTTAAATATTAGTCTGCCATTTAAGATTATGCTCTTTGGAAGCCCTTTTAATTACATGTGATAAGCTCATGAAATAGTATTAGAGTAGGAAAATTAGAACAAAAACATTATATAGGCATTGTTAGTATGCATAACAAAATATATTGTAGGAAATAGGCCAAGAGTTTTAGCTGTTTGTCTTTGAAGAAAACAACATATGCGTTTTAAAATTTTTCACTTATGCTTTTAAATAAAATGAAATATATTCATACATTTTATACAAAATATAAACATTTCCTTTACTTTTCATGGTTGTTTTAATCAATTGCCTTTTGATTTATTATGATTTTCAAGTGTGTAAGGCTAAATTCATTCTACTTGTCTTTTACCATTTGCTTTACACATATCTTTGTAATAGTTGCATTAAAGGTTATTTTATGGAATCTTACTTGATGTTGGTTAAGGGTCAGCAAACTATAAGCCTCAGGGTAGGTCTATCCTACAGTGAAATAGAAAGAGTTCTTTATTTTTTAATGTTGAAAAAACAAACAGCAAAAGAAAAATTATTTTACTGCATATGAAATTTAGCTTGCAATGTTAATAAAGGAATATGAAAACAACTTGGCACCCAATCATTTTAATACTGCCGAAGGCTGCTGTGCACTATAGCTGCTATAGCTTGAGTACTTTAAGCAGACTAAAATATTTAAGAAACAGAATGTGCATTAAGATCTTTACCTCTCAGATTTTATGGACATCAAGATCTGAAGAAGATCTTTAAAAATAGTAGATCATAGACTATCAAAGATGCATAGAAACAGTACAAAGGAATCATAGACGACATTATGCTCAGCTTTCACTGACCAGAAGAGAGCCTGGTGGTTCCAGGCTATTACTGTTGAGAGAGGGAGGGAGGGAGAGGGCGGAGAGAGAAAGAGAGGGGGGAGAGAGAGCGAGGGAGTATTACAGAGAGCGAGGGAGCATGAGAGAGCAGACAGACTGTAGAAAAAGGTGAAACAAAAACCAAAATAAAAAAGCTGGTCTAGTAGGACCTGCAAGACTAAGGCCTTTAAGCCATTATTCAAGCCTGGAAGTAAACTCACCTCAGTGGCTCAACTTTTAGCAAAGCAGTAAACAAGCATAAAACAGGAAGAGTAAGAGCATGGATGTACTCATCCACCCCTTAGAACAATCAACTACCATGGTCAAAAAGGGCAGCATTTGCCCAAGGCTAAAGTTCAGGAGACTGAATCATAAGGAAGAACAAAGAAAAATGCTGTTAGCATGTGGGAACTGAAATGAACAAAATTTATATGAATAGCTGAATAGAATGCAGTTTGCACTGTAGAATCTCAAAGTTCAATAGTTTCTGTTAGTCTGGCAGAGGGCCTGGAATTCTGCATTTCAAACAAGTATCAGGTGATGTTGATATTGCTGGTCAATGAACCACACTCCAATTTATAAAGCATAGAATTATCACGTTGATTTAATATACAAAGGGCTAAGGTAGTTTTAACTCATAATAAAAATAACTAGTCAACCTGTAAAAAACATTCTGATCAAAATGAGTCTGAACATACTTCTTGAACCCTTCCTTCCTGGTTATAGTCAGCTGAGAACAGTTCACTGCAGAATGTGAGCGTGGATGGTGAGTTATTAACTCACTGGACCGTGAGTCCAAATTATTTTTTAAAATTAAAAAGAAAACAATTCTGTTAAAGTAGCGTCTGCCAAGGGTATCCACATACTACAGGACTTGCTCTAGGCTTCCTTGCTCACCAATAAGTCGTTGATAAAGAGACAAAGGGGCCATTGTGTGGGAAGAGCTTTCCTAGGGGATCTAAGTGGTTCAAAACTCTGTTGTGTGGAGTGTTCTGTGTTTGGCTTCTCTTTCTTTCCTAAATTGCTTCCTTTTCCCTTAGGCTAGTATGGTAAGGAATCATTTGTGTTTGCATCTTGGGAGGTCCACTTGCTCTTACAAAGTTTTGCAGAACTGGGAATAGAGCACTTCTCTAGACCTTATAGAGAGATATTCTTTTATTTGTATTAGTAGTCTTTGCCTCTTATCATCAAAGAATGATGCTGCAAATGTGGCAACATCCAGAAAAGAGGTGTAAGTAGTCCCATTCTAGTCTAGAGGAGCAGTAAAACCCACAAAGTACTTTAGGATCAAAACTCTACTGATTAAAATAAAAGTATAAACACATCCATAGTTCATTTACAATGGATAGTTGGGTTTTCAACAATGCAGGGATTAGTGGCACTAACCCTTCCTCCAGTTGAAAATCTACATATAACTTTTCATGCCCCAAAACCTTAAGTACTAATAGCTTATAACAACCAGAAGCATTAATTATAACATAAGTCAATTAACATGTACTTTGTAAGTTTTGTGTATTATATACTACACTTATATAAAAGTTGATTTTCAGTTGCAACCCAGGATCATTCATGTTGAATCAGAAGAAACTCACAGCTGATCTTTCAGGGAGTTTTCAGAGGCTATAAATTGCAAGGGAGGAAATTCTCAGGGAGCAGCCTGGTGAATTCTAATCGGCCTACTTCCTTATAGGCCTTCAGAGGTCCCAGCATTTTCAGGAAGTGATAAAAAGGCATTTCACAAAAGTTTACACCTATTGGCATAGCAGCAAACTGTAGGCTGGTAGTTCAAATAAACCCTCTGCTTTATAGGTAATCTCCTCCCATGATGTCATTTGTGGTCTCTGAAAACCAGTGACAGCATCAGCATGAGTTGGTTCCTACTAGATGATGCTGAGTGAGTGTGTGGTGTAACTACAGCAATAGCTTCATAAATTTTCTTCTCAACAGTGAATGAGCCTCATGCTTCATTTACCTCAAAACGGCAGAACACAGAAGCTGCAGACCTTAATCTATCATGTATATTGAGCAATTAAACTTTTGCTAGTGATGCCTTGACTTTTCTTTGCTTCTTGCAATCTCTTCCAGCCACAGTAGTGGTACATCCTGTGGGTCTCACAATGTTATTCAATGTTTACAGTAAAGATAATGAAAAATAGGTGATAACCACAAGAGATGACTTTTCACTGGAATTTCCTGAGGAGATGAACTGCTCTCAAGGAGATGATTAGTGTCCCTTGTCTTTTTAAGCAGAATTTGAGCTCACTGCAAATGTCATTGTTGTTGTTATGTGCCATGGAGTCAAATTTGACTTGGAGCTGACCCTCCAATGAGATTTCAGAGGCTGTAAATCAGAGGAGATTGTAGTACAGCTGGTACTGCGGGGTTGGTAGGTCAATTCCTTACCACTAGGCAACCAGAGGTCCCTCAGTGCAAACTGTTGCTGTCGAGTGCCTTCAAGTTGTATACAACTCGTAGTGAGCCCATAAACAGATCTCAACCCTATCCTTTCCTATTCCATCCTCACTATCTGACACACTTTAGCCCACTGCTAAAATTACTGCGCCAATCCAAGCAGATCTCTTTTTCTGACTTTCTACCTTTCCAAACATGATGTCCCTATGCAAGGAGTAGCTTCTCCTAGAAACATGCAAGATGAAGCTTTGCCATCCTTGCCTCCAGGAAGCATTTTGTCGCATTTTCTCCAACACACGTTTACATATTCCATAGTAGTCAATGGAATATTCAGTACTCTTCTCCAACACAACCCAAAGGCATCAATACTTCTGTCATCATTATTCATTGTGCAACTATCAGATGCATAGTAAATGAACGAAAAGACCCTGACCTCATCTTTAGTCTTCAATCTAACATCATTACTCCTCAGAACTCTAAAGAAGGATCTGACAGTGGACTTCTCAAATGGCACTATGTCTCTTAATCTCCTGAGTGTAGATACCAAGAGTGTTGATTATGAATATAAGTAAGATGAAATTGTTGACAATTTTAATCTTTTCTCCATTTATTATTGCTTGATGGTGAAAATTTTTGTTTTCTTGATGTTGAAGTGTAATACATATTGAAAGCTGTATTCTTTGATCTTTTACAGCAAGCATCTCAAGTACTTTTCACTTTCGGCAAGCAAAGTTGCCTCTGTAGTTCTTCTTATGTGCTGTCTAGTTGACTACAACTCTTAGGGACCCTACGGACAACCGTTCTGAACCCTGCCCTATCCTGAGTCAATCTCACCTTCTCTGACACACCTGCTCCTATTGCCACAGTAACTGTGTAAATCCATTTCACTCAGAATATTCTTATCCCATGCTGACTCTCCACCCTTCCAAGCATGATGTCCTTCTCCAAGGTCACTCCTGGCAATATGCCCAAAGTATGAGACAGAGTTTCAAAATCCTTGCCTCCAAGGATCATCCTGGTTTCAATCTCTCTAGGTCAGATTTGTTTTTCTCTTTGTAGTCCATGGTATGTTCAGCACTCTTTTCCATTATCACAACTCAAAGACATCAATCCTTCTTCTGTCATCCTTAGTTATTGTGAATAGTAAGTGATAGCAATGGCCATGGCCTGGATCAGGTACGCCTTAGTCTCCAGACTGATATTGTTGCTCTTCATTAATCTAGAGAGGTCCCTGACAGCAGATTTTACCAGTGTAACTCTTTTGATTTTCTGACTGCTGGTGCCAAAAGTATTGACTATGGATCCAAGCAAGATGAAATCACTAACACTCTCAGTCTCTTCTCCATCTATCGTGATGCTGCCAGTTGGCCCAGTAGTGAGAATCTTTGCAATCTATATTGAAGACTGCAATCTTTGACCTTCTGCAGCAAGCACTTCAGGTCCTCCGTTCCTGTGATCAAACTT
Organism: Elephantulus edwardii; assembly: GCF_000299155.1. Classification (NCBI taxonomy): domain Eukaryota; kingdom Metazoa; phylum Chordata; class Mammalia; order Macroscelidea; family Macroscelididae; genus Elephantulus; species Elephantulus edwardii. The sequence continues at coordinate 3,350,367 of NW_006399933.1, read as the reverse complement.
GTGTAATCTGCATATTGCAGGTTGTTGATGAGTCTTCCTCCAATTCAGATGTCATATTCTTCTTTAGGACGCCAGATTCCTTGATGTTCTGTTTTGCATATAGACTGAAAAGGTATGGAGAAAGGATGCATTCTTGACACACTCTTGATTTTTGAATCATTCAGTGTTTCCTTGCTTTGCTTGTATGACTGCTTTCTGGTTTCTGGTCTAAGTATAGGTCTTGCATGCACACAATCAAGTACTCTGGGATTCCCATTCTTCTCAGTGTTAGTTACAATTTATTTTTACTCAAATAGTGAAATGTTTTGCATAGTCAATAAAACACAAATAGATATTCCTCTGGTAGTCTTTGCTTTGAGCCATGATCTGTTTGACATTTGTAATAATGTCCCTGCTGCCATGACCTCTTAGAAGAATTTATAAACCCAGCTTGCAATTCTGGCAGTCCTCTGTCAATGTGCTGTTTTGGCCATCATTGGATAATCTTAAAGGTTTTGCTTATGTGTGATATTTTTCAATAATTTGCACACTCTGTTGGATCACTTTTGGAAATGGGAATACATATGGATCTCTTTCGGTAAGTTGATCAGGTGGCTGTTCTCCAGATATCTTAGCACAGTGTGGTGAGCACATTCAGGGCTTCATCTGTCTGTTGAAATAATGTCAATTGTCCATCAATTCCTGGGGTCTTATTTTTTGCAGTTTATTCAGAGCAGTTTGAGCTTCCTCGTTCATCACCATTGCATCTTAGTAATATGTTGTATGATGCATTTCTTCTTTGTCAGCCAACGCTCTTTGATACAGTAACTCTGTGTACTTTTTTATTCCTCTTCTTTTGATGTTTCCTGGATCATTCAATATCCTGCGCATGCATTTTTTAAAAAATTTTTACTACTTTAATTTTCTACCAGTTTGATTGAATATATATGGCCATGCATCTTTTTTAAAAAATTTTCTACTAGTTTATTTTTACAGAATTCTAATACATTGTTTTCAGGAACAAATTCTTTCAATATCCCTCACACATCCCCCCCATCAAATTGTACAACCCGATGATTAATCTTGCCCTGCTCTCCTCATCCCTCTGCTTCCAACTCCTCCCACCACTCTTGAATCCTTATACACATTCTAAAATAATGGTTTTATATAATATTTATCCTTGTAGGACTGAGTTTGTTCACTTAGAATAATGTTCAGTGGTAGAATTCTTGCCCATGTATCTTTAAGGTTTGCAATTCAGGGCTTGACCTTGTTCTCTAGTTCCTTCAGCTTAAGAAATGCTGAATAATGTCTTTCCTTTGTGTCTAACAACATTAAAAAAATCCATATAAGTTGAACATATTTGTTCAATCTAATGTTATTCTAGGGTTAATTATAGTTGCTGTACTACAACATTCTAGCATATTTAAAGCTTAAACTCACTACTGTCTAGTCCACTCTGACTTAGTTCCATCCTGTAAGGTTTCCAAGGCCATGCATCTTTCTGGAAACATCTTTCTCTTCTGCACAGTGGCTGGCAAGTTCCAGCTACTGATCTTTTCATCAGCAGTTGATTGCTCTAACGTCTGTCCACCCAGAGCTCCTTCAGTACATCTAAAAGTAATGCAATTTTTAAAACTTATGTGTAGATTAGGATGAGATATTAGGCTCAGATAATTATAAATAGGTATTTTAACTATGTAAATGTACAGCAAGACATTTCAAACTTACATGGTAAATTTATCTGTTTTAAATTGTCCTTCCACTGAAAGACCTTTTTGTCAAACACTAAATGCTTTAGAGTGTCTCTCAAATATGTGAAAATAAAAAATTGTTGCTCTCCCAAAGCCCAGATGTCAGTAATGGTACTTCCTTTATTAAAACTAATAGAGCAAAGGACCAGAATGTACACACAGAAAAGAAGAAATAATAGCATTAACAATAATATAACACTTAGATGTTAAGGATAAGCTACCTAAACTTTTACGTTAATCAGTTTATATCAGCTATTTAAATTATGTTTGTAATACAAATAACTTTAAGAGAATGGGCATATACATTCAAATTCAATAACTGGGTATAATTAACAAAGGCCTACATGCTTCATAGTGGGAGAAGGATGAAGAATCTCCTCCCGTGAGCTTAATTGCCTCTGATTTTCTGTGCCACGCAATTCACTAAAATGTACACCGTGTTATGACACCTGTTTTTAAAAAGAGATTAAGAATTTATAAAGAATTTGGGGACAAAAGATATTTGCAATGAATAACATACTCACTACACAATTTTAAATTTTAGAAGACTTTTGGAAAACTATAAAAAAAAAAGAATGGTTCTAGCAGTAAATTAATAGAAAGAAATTTTGTTTTTGTTTTTGTTTTATTTTAGGGCCTTATGTCCATCGTAGGAGTATGCAATGAGGGCTGCAGAGTGGACCACACTTGGGGTTGGGGGTGGGATTGGGGGAGGCACGGGATGCACTGTGTACCAATGAGGGAGCCCCTCCCCTGCTCTTCAGGGAGAGGAGGAAATGGGGGGGGTGAAGTGGGATGGGCGGGGAGAAGGGTGCAACAATGAATGAAACGAACTCCAAAATCCCTGCAGATGCCCACCGAAATGAAAAACAAATATATTAAAATATTTTAAAAAAACCAGCAGACTAATAGGCAACATCATGAAAAATGGGGGGTGGGGAAGATCGAAATTGTCAATGATTCCATTGCTTGGATCCAAAACCAATCCCTCATGGTAGTAGCAAAGAAGAAGTCAAAAAACATGTTGCATTGTGCAAATCTTGTTAATGTCCTCTTTATAATTCTAAAGAGCAAAGATGCCAGCTTAAAGACTAAGGTGTTCTGCCTTATCCTACTAACTGGGTTTTCCATTCCTTCAAATACATCAGAAAGTCGGACAATGAATAAAGAAGATTGAAGAAAATACAGTGCCTTTGATTCGTAGTGTTGGTGAAGAGTACTGAATACACATTAGACTGCCAAGAGATTGAATCTGTCTTAGAGGATGTGCAAGGAGGGTGTTTTTTGGAGGCAAGGGTAGGGAAACTTCATTTCATATACTTTGGGGATGCTGTCAGGAGGGGCTAGTCCTTGGCAAAAACATCAAGCTGGAAAGGAAGAGGGTCAGGGAAAAAGAGAAAGCCCCTCAGTGAGCTGGGCTGAACGGCTGTAACCATGGGCTTGAACGCAAGGAAATGTTGGGAGGGTGGTACAAGACAGCACAAGGTTCTCATCTGTGGTACATAGTCAACTCAACAACCTCAACAACTACCATCTCTCTATGCCACTCTGACATCACCCTCTCACTATGATTTAAAGCAGTGCTTTGCTACTCTGTAATACGAAGTGTACTCAGTTCTGATCACTCTATTTACCAAAAAGCTCCACTCAAGAAACTGTTAAAAACTACTCAAATGGTCAAAGGGCTGAGCATCTTCTGCAAAATAAACTTAAATTAGGAAAGAGCCAAAATTCTGGGTCAATAGATTCCAGGAACTAGAGGCAAGATAAAGACTGATTTCTGAGTGGTGGCTCTAGCAGTAAATTAATAGAAAGAAATTATTTTTTTAAAAAACAAACAAAAAAGCTGCTGGAGGGTCAGCTGTGAGTCGTTCCGACTCGAGACAGTAACACCATATGCTTAACCACCTGATATCAGACATCTTGTTTTCTCCTCAATATTTTTCTAAGTTCACTTTAATTCTCAGCTAAAATGAATAGAACATTTTCTCGGTGCACTCAACATTTAGAGAGCACATGTCTAAAGCTAACAAAATGAGATTTCTTTAACTTGTCTTAGACTTTAAATTAGAATAACCTTGTCAATAATAATGTCCGAGGCTTTTTTTCTCCTGATACGTTACAATTTTATAAAGCTGTAATTATTTTATATGAAGCCCTGTTGTCCTAGTTGTGGGGAATTGCACTGCCAACCCATAGGCATGCAGTTCGAATTCACTAACTGTTTCTTAGGAGAAAGATGGGCAGTCTCCTGCTGTGTGATTTTTGGCCTCTCAGAATCCTCTGCAAGATCAGTTACAAGTCAGTTCTAACTCAGTAACCCTCCCCACAATGAAGTATTGAGACTTTATAGTTTATGTGTACTAAATCTACAAATATCTCCAATTTCATGGGTCCAGACTTTCGTAGAAAAACTGTTCACCAACTATTAGTATTTGCTTCAGTGTGTTGTCTCTGAAGATCTGGTTTAAATTTCCACTAAACAAGAGACACCTGAATTGGTAGCATAAGAAACCGATTACAGTGTTTTCCTATCTAGAATATTATATTTTCTGGGCGATAAGCCAGGGTCTGATCTAATTCATCTCTAGCACTTTAGTTTCGAAAACTTTACCATATATTGCCATGCAAACTATTTCATCAAAATAATAAAACATATTCTCTCTAAATAACCATATTTCCATTTAAAGGCATTCATGGATTGACACAATGTTTATAACAGAAGAGTCATTTATGTAACAGTTGTGAAAATGGTACCAGACAAAGCAGTATTTCCTCGTGATGTGTGATGTACGTGGGGTGGCTGTGAATCCAACTGACTCCATGGCATTTAACAACAATAACTTGACAGAAATACCTATCCAAGTAGAAGTGCTTTAACTCCATGGTACTAGTTAAGAGCAGCATAAAAGAAAACCACATTTCAAGTTATTAATAAATCATACTTTATTAATTCCATTTGCATTTTCAAATATTGTGACCAAAGGTTTTTTTACTTTAAACATTACTCTGGTGACTTAGTGGGTAAAGCGTTTTCCTGCCAGCCCAAAGGCAGGCTGTTTGAATCCAGGGGCTACTTGGTGGCAGAAATGTGGACCGTCTTCTTCCCTGGTGTTCACTGTCTCTGAAAGCCTGCTGGAGGCCTGGCTATCAATCAGTTTACACTCAATGGTACACAAAACAACAACATTCTTATTTAGTTTCATTTTTGTCTTCTCTTTAGTGTTGCTGTTAAGAGGTCCACTGCAAGGATAGTTTGTCAACGGAGAAGTAGGGTGAGTTTTTCCCCAGTTGGTCTAATTTAGGACTATGCTTTCAGATTGATTCATGAGTCTAAAGGAGCACAGACAATTTCCCCCTTTTCTAAGACCAAAGTCACTTCAGCAATTTCAAAAGCCCTTTAGATGACTACCTTGACTACTTAGAGACCAAGGAAGTTCTTACAGCTGTGGAAATGGAAACAGCTGGTCTGGTAAAGTAGTGATGATTCAGACTGAGTCACAAGCCCACACCTTGTTGGAAATGAGAACTGTGGGTGTAGGGAGTTCCTGGAGTCAGGGATCCCCTCTGGGTCCTACCACTGTGTCTAGACTGGCTGAGGTTGGTAGTATTTCTAGCTCCTCTTTATTTTTCCTACTCTTGACCATCCTTTTCATCATAATTTATAGGATTCTTTATTTACTTTTCCAATAAGTGCTATGAGCATGAATTTCTACAGAATAAATTAAGATATGCCCAAGACACACTTGTCAACCACAGAGAAAACATTCACTTGCCTAACTCTCCTTTATTCTGCAAGTCTGGGGAGGCCAGATATTTTTGGAATCCACAGAGGTTATAGGTCTTCTCTTAACATGTAGGCAAGTGACTTAATACAGCACTACTTCCTCACCCATCCCATCGTATTTTAATCAGAAGTATGCCTAACAGTGTCTAGTGTTTGCTTTCACTACAAATGCTACAACATATTCTACAAGCTTGGTCTCTGCTAATTTATACAACAATGCTGTGAGGTAGACATTTTGATTATCCCTGCTTACTTATCTGTGGTTCTATGGCAGGTAATTTGTAAAGTCTCAAAGTTAACATAAGTTCTTTGACTCAAAAGGTTTAACTCTTACAATTATAATGGCTAAAAATAAATTACATTCTGTGCCTTCCCAAAAAACCCCCAACCTTTTAAGGAATAAGAGGCATATATACTCAAAAGGGACTCCTAGGTGACAAAAATGGCTATACATTTGACTACTTAGCAAAAGCTTGGCATTTTGAATCCACCCAGAATTGTCTGATGAGACAGCACTAGTAATCTACTGCTAAAGTAACACATAATTTGGAAACTCTGTGGAGCAATTTTACTCTATACTCGAGGTTTGTCATGAATCACAGTCAACTTGGAGGCAACCAACAAAAAGAACATGTTATGGAAAGTTGATAATCAACTTGATAAATATACGTTTAGCAAAACCTGTGTTCAAGAACTTGTCCAACTAGTCTACATTTAATCCACTGCTATTGAATCCATTTTCACTCATGGTGACCCTATATGACAGAGTTTAACTGTCCCGTAGAGCTTTCAAAGCTGGAAGTCTTTCTGTGAGTCTAGACTGCTACATGTTTCTCCTTCAGAACTGTGTGGGTTGAGACACCTGACCTTCCCTTGAGTTGAGCACTGGATTGATTGAACCCTGCACCTCCAGGGCTCTACCTAAGGACTGTTTCAGTTACTAAGAATTCAGTAGCAAAGAATACAAACATTTTACTGAGACAGAAAGAAAAAAAAGGGTACAATTAGGAAACTATGCTATGATGATTAAGATTAAAATCGTCTGATCAGTGAAGGTCTGCTTGGAAAGTCCTAAATCAAACCAAGATTGAAAATGGTGAGAATGGAAGAACTACCCCACACTTAATCCATCCGACCTTGAATGTCATTGAAGGCTGTTGTTAGATGCTACTGAGCATGATTAATAGCAATCTATGAACAACAAATGAGTCCTTTTTTTATTCTCTGCCATCCTCATCATCTCTCACACACCTTAGCCCATGGCTGCAGCCACTGTTTCAGTCTATCTCGTTGAGGATCTTCCACTTTTCCCCCGACTCTCCACGTTTCCAAGTATGATGTCCCTCTCCATGGAATAACCTTTCCTAGTAACATGAGTAACATGTCTAAAGCATGTGAGATGAAGCTTTTTCATTTTTACTTTTAAGAAGCATTCTGGTAGCACTTTTCCTAATATGTATCTGTTCTTTTGAAAGTTCATCGAGACATTTGGTATTCTTCTCCAGCACCAGCTTCGAGACCTCAGTTTTTCTGCCATCTTCATTCATTGTGCATCTCTTAGATGCATAGTAATTGATAGAAAAGACCATGGTCTATGTCAGGCACACCATAGTCTTCAAACTAATATCATTGTTCCTTAGTAATTTGGAGAAGTCCGTGACAAATGACTTTCCCAGTGCAATGTATCTCCTGATCTCCTGAATGATGGTACCAAATGTGTTGATTGTGGATATGAGTAAGATGAAATCATTGAAAAAATGCCCTGAAGTTTTGGGAAACAGGAGAGTAGATGATGCTTAGGTGATAATAAGGAGAGAAGAAATTTTTCTTGAGAATGGAAGCTATTGAAAGGTTGTGGGTAGAAAATTTAATCTATGTTTTGAAAGGAAATTTTCTTCTATAGAGAAATAAACTGGAGGATCAATGGGAAAACCATTATCATCATCTAGACAGGAGATGCTGTTTGTGTGAATTAAACAGAAAGTACGGAAAGTGAGATGGTAATAAAATTATGTGGGCTCCTGATACAGATTTGTTCAGACATAATGTAGATAGAAATAATAAGGTTAATCAACTGGATATGGAATATGAAAAAAAAATATAAGCAGGAGTCAGACCTGAGCATTTGGAAGAATGGACTTTATTAACCAGATATGGAAAATGGTGAATGTAGCAAGTTCATTGTTAAGGTGCACATGAAGTTCAGTTATGGGTAAGCTGAGGTTGAAGGTTTATTAACAATTCATGTACATGAAGGAAAGAGCTATATAAAATATGGGTTTTCTCAGAAGTTGTAATAAATTACTTGGGTCCATCAATGGTATTTAATGCCAATGAACGATTGGGAAAAAAACCTGTGATTTATAAACCTCCACTAAAATAAAATAGATTTTTTAAAAAGAAATCCAAGTGAAAATGTCTTACAGGAAGTAAGATGAATTTAAAATTTTGGAACAAAGAAAACTGTATATATACATATACATTTACATATGCATTACATATTCCATGTTGTTGTTACTAGAAGCCATTAAATGCATTTCTGCTCAAACAATGTAGTTCTGCTGAAGTTATCCATGGTAAATTGTTCTGCTAGTCTGAAGACTGCACTTCTCTGGAAGTTTGAATGCACCATTGGTTTCAAGGGGGAAAGACGGGCAGCCTCTTATAGCATAATTTGTTGTTGTTGTCACCTGCCAACGAGATGCTTGCAACTTATAGCGACCCTGTGTACAACAGCCCTAAATCCTGCTCTATCCTGTGCCAATCTGATTGTATCCGACACATCCACTCCCATCACCCCAATCACTGAATCAGTCCATCTCATTAAGGGTCTTCCTCTCTTGTGCTGTCCCTCCACCCTCCCAAGCATGATGTCCCTCTCCAAGGATTGGTCCCACTTTGCAACATGACAAAATTATGTCAGATGAAGCTTCAGAATCCTTGCCTCCAAGAAGCACCCTGGTCTCATCCTCTCTAGGACGAACCTGTTGTTCTCGTAGTGTAATTTACAGCCTCATAAATCTGATTTAGGGTCACCTATGCAACTGGCTCAATGGTAATGAATTGACACATTGCAGCTCTCATATCACAAAGTAGAACTCAAAGGGTTTCCAAAGCTGTTACCTGTATTCACGGGTTTGTTTTCCCACAGAACTACTAGTAAGTTTGAACTGCTTTATGGTTTATGTCAGATGTTAGCTCCAACTCAGAAAGACGTTTTGCACACGACCCTGCTCACCCTGCACTAACTTTACAATCTCTGCTCTCCTGAAGGTACTTACTGCAGTCACTGAATCAACAATATGTCTTGTTGAGGGTCTTCCTCTCCTTTGCTAATCTTTTATTTTTCCAAGTAGAATAGCTTTTCCCAAAGCTTTCCCTTTCTAATTCATTAGAAGTAGTTCTGGTGGTAACCAGAGGAAGCTGCCTACTAATCCAAAGACTGCACGTCTGTCTCTAAAGGTTTGAATGTACCAGTGTTCCTGGGAGAAAGATGGGCAATCTCCTCCCATTGCAATATACAGCCTTGGAAACCAGTGAGGGGGGACTGACACTATGAGTTAAAACAGACTCAATGAGAGTGAGTTTGAGCTTCTTCTTGAATCTGTAGATGGTATTAAAAATTATTTAGCCAGCATGCAGAAACTGTGTCAGGAAAGTGACTGGTATCTGAAAGAGTAGAGTCTTGGACCCACCAGTCACCCCAGAAGAGAAAGATGTTGCACTATGTTTGCTTTTGTCAAGATTATGATCTTAGAAAGCATACTATTCCTCTTAGATTACTAAAAATCCGTATCACTCCATGATGATCTGCATGAGCTTAGACAAGATAGGTTTTATTCTGCTCTGAGGCACTACAAAGTTAAAATATCAGAGGGGCTAGGAGAATAAAATGAAGAAAGTGGAGAATCAGTAGCCAGTGATGTTGTAGGAAAAACAAAACCTAACAGATCAACAAGGCTGATAAGCTGTAATTCAAATGAAAGGAGACCTGGTGATACGATATGTCAGAATTGGCAGCTAATAAAGATCCAAGGCTTCATTGGTTAAAATATCTAAGCATCTGTTCCCATAGGATTGTAGATTTAGAAACCTTCTTGGGTACTTCAAGTCAGAATCTAATCGATTGCACATGATTCATTCAAGACATGTTTTTAAATGATAAAAGAACTGTGAATAGGGCAAGTAAAAGAGAGCTGTGAAATAAACATGAACTTTTTCAAGCTGAGAGAACCAAAAAACAGATTTAAGCCTTGACTCCAATATTGAAAGATGTTTTGGGGCAATATATTGAATGGACTAGGAAGCATTAAAAAAAGATGGAGGAAATATACAGTCACTGTACCAAAAATAACTGACTGATACTGAAAAATTTCAGGAAGTATCATAAGAGCAGGAACCAGTGTTAATAAAGGAGGAAGTAGATGCTGGCTTAAAGGTATTGACAAAAACCATAAGGCCCCAGGAATGGATGTGATACCAATGAACTTGTTTCAATTAACAGATGCAGCCCTGGAAGCCCTCATCAGTCTATACCAGGAAATTTTGAGGACAGCTGTATGGCCAACAGATTGGAAGAAATCCATATTTGTTCCCCATTCCTATGAAAGGATCCAACAGAATGTGAAAACTATCAAACAATGTAATTATCATATGCAAACAAAATACTGCAGAAGATAATTCAAAATAGCTAGAATAGTACATAGATAGGGAATTTCCAGAAGTACAAACAGGATTTAGAAGAGGCCATGGCACCAGGGATATCATTGCTGATGTCAGATGGCTCCTGGCTAAAAGTAAAGAATATTAGAAAAATGTCTATTTGTACTTTATTGACTGTGCAAGCATTTTTGACTGTGTGTATCATAACGCGTATGGCTATCATTGGAAAGAATGGGAATCCCAGAGCAAACACTTAACTGTGTTCATGTAAAACCTATACCTATATCAAGAGGGTGTTGTACAAACACAGCAAGGGAACACTACACGGTTTAAAATGTAAAAGGGAGAGCATCAGGGTTGCATTTTCTCTCCATACTTATTTAATCTGTATGCAGAGCAAGTTATTCAAGAAGAAAGACTCTATGAAGAAGAATGTGGTATCAAGATCTGAAGAAGACTCATCAAGACCTGAATTATGCAGATGACACACCTTGCTTGCTGAAAATGAGTATGACTTGAAGCAGCATTTTTTGCAAAATATCAAAGAATTCTGCCTTTATTATGAATTGCATCTCAACATCAAGAAAACAAAAATTCTTACCACTGGATAGAAAATATCATGATAGATGGAGAAAAGATTGAAATTGTCAACAATTTTATCTTATTTAGATCCCGCAATCAATACCATTGATACCAGCAGTCAGATGAGGCGACATCTTGCACTGGGAAAGTCTGCAATCTGTGACCTCTCCAAACTATTAAGAAGTAATGATGTCAATTTGAAGACTAAAGTGCATCTGATTCCAGGCATGATCTTTTCAGTCACTTATTATGCATCTGAGAGCTTACCAAAGAATAACAGTGACAGAAGAAATATTGGTGCCTTTAAATTGTAGTATTGGAGAAAAGTACTGAAGGTCCCATGGACTGCCAAAAGAACAAACAAACATGACTTGGAGAAAGTGCAGACAGAGTGCTCTTTTGAGGCAAAGAAGATAAGGCTTCACCTCACATACATAGGTGTATTACTAGGAGGGGCTATTCCTTAGAAAGGGACATAATGCTTAGAAAGGCAGAGGTCAAGTGAAGGTGAAGGAGAGAAAGATCCCTGCTCAGGTAGATTGACTGACGTGGTAACTGCCACAATGGGCTCTAGAGTGTCAGAAATTGAGAGGATGACACAGGATAGGACAGGGTTCAATTCTGTTGTTCATAGGGTCGCTGTGGGTTCTACTCAACTTGACAGCACCTAACAAAAACAGCTGGTGAAGGGTTGTTATGGTACAGAATTGACTTAAGAGTAGTGACTTAGGGTTGCAGAAATGTTAGACTCAATATACTCTGCTATACTAGAATCAATCAGAGCTGGTTGCTTTAATCAATGGCAACTATGACTTCCTTGAGTAAAAAAAAAAAGTTAATATATATCCTATTCAGAATCTTTAATATAGAACAATTCACAGGAGATATATTGATGTGGGGTGTGTGTCTATATATACATACACATATATACATACACACTCACACTAGTTCAAGTTCAATATTTGTTTTGTTCTTGTTAGGTGTGAAATAGTGAACTCTGACTCATACAACTCTGACCCTACATTCAACAGAATGAGACCTCCAGATGACCTAAAATTTCTTAAAAGGATACATTTATATGTCAAATGGCTTTCTAATTGTCTAAAAAGGAAAGATTCTTATGCTTAATAACTTAATAACTGGGTACTTATAAAATAAAGTATTTGATAATTTGTGATACATTTGAGGATTTCTACACTAAAACAGATTTATAACTCTTATACTAGCAATTAAAACCCATCTTCTGACCCACAAGTCTCTGCTTATAAAAGAGTTTGAAAATAAAATTAGATGTATTAGTATAGAGATTTAGAAGTTAATTATTAATTTTCCCCTGTAAAAACAGCAGGAGTGGCATCATCTGACCTGCTTTAATTTCATGAAACGTGAGGAGAATAATGATCAACAGCTCAAGCTGATTCCTAAGAGTAGAGGGCAAACATAAACCCTTTAAACTTTTTACTAATTCTAATACAAGCTGCCGTTCCTCCAGCAAAATCTCCTATGCAGCTGGGTTCCATGACCACACAGAACTCTCAGAACATACTCAAGTTAGAGAGTTTTTAAGGCCCTAACATGAAGCAATTTAGGATTAGGAACACGTCAGGACACAATATTTTAGTCAGAACAATTTCTCAGCTCTGTCCACAGGCATGCCTCCCTTAACTCTTTATCCTGGCTTCCTACCGTGCTCAGACAAAGTTCTGTCACCTGCTAATAAGTGCTCAGAGACACCAGAAAGCACATAGCTTTTCTGTTCTGTGCATCAGCACTTATAGCTCAATCAACAAGTGCCTGAAAGCACTCTAATACTCTGCCATCTCATACCTTATTGCTTTTGGGTCTTCAGTTCCACCAAATCTCACTGCCTTCTTATCTGCTTGTCTTCCTTTCATGGTGATTGGGCAGAAGACCAACTCTATACACCTTATTTTCATCATTCCACCCTCCACACCACTACTCATCTGTTAGTTTGCCATACTGTGGTGAATTGCATATGTTCGTGTGATGCTGGAAACAATGATGTCAGTACTGTGAACACTAACATAATCACAGTGGACAGGTTTCAGCAGAGTTTCCAAACAAAGATAGATTATGAAGCAGGACTTGCCATCCACTTCTGAAATATTGGGTCCTTGACAACTCTAAAAACAATGTGGGTGATCTGGGGTAGTTCCGCCTTACCTTAACTAACTCCAAAAGGAAAGAGAACTCACAAAAACATCAATGACACAAAACCAATTAATATGTGATCAGATATCCCCCCATACTTTTGCATCTATTTCTGTCAACTGAGCAGCTTCAGAGACAGAAAAAGAAATGTATCACTATATTCAAGAAAAAGGAGGCAGACTGATTATTCCTCTCATGGTTCTCTTTATTCGGCTATATTTATCGTTTTTGAGTACTATCAAGTCAGAACTGACCCATAGCTGGCCCTCTAGCCAGTTTTCAGAGACAGTAAATCGCATGGGAGGAGATTGTCCATTCACTTCCCAGGAGCAGCGGGTAAATTCAAACTGTGTGCCTTTGGGATTGCTGTGTAGGTTCTTACCACAAAGCGACCACCAGACCTTCTTATTCCACTGTTAGGTTTGTTAATCCATTGCAATGTCCAAATAGAACTCACAGACAATGCTCACGATTATGGTTTTCATTAGTAAAGTAGCAGGATATAACTCAGGTCAGAAGCACTAAGGACACATCGTTCTATCAGGACAGTTTCTTCCAAGGTGTGTTTTCAAGCAAGCTTCTCTCTGATCTTCAGCCATCTTGATACCTTTCTTGCAACTGTGGGCCAGTGTTACAAAAATATTTCTTTCAGTTCTGCCAATTACAGTGACTCGTTCCCCTCCCCACTCCGCACACTTGTTGTTGTTATTAGATGTCATCAAGTCAAGAACAGCTCATAGTAACCCTATGAGCAACAGACCTGGTCCTTGCCTTTGCTGTGCTGTCCTTAATCATCTCTGAAACACTAGGGCCTCTTGCTGACATCACTGTATCAACCCACTTTTTTGGAATTCATCTCTCCTTCATTTACTCTCTTATCTTTTCAATCAAGATATCTCTTTCCAAGGAATAGCTTCATCAAGCTACATGTTCAAAGTGGGAGAGATTAAGAAGCTTCACCACCTTTGCCTCCAGAAAGCATCTCACCTGCACTTTCTCCAAGACATATCTTTGTTCCTTTGGCAGTCCTTATTTGGTACCCATATCAGCACCATGACTCAAAGGCATTGATTCTTCTATCATCCTTACTCATTCATTGTCCAGCTCTCTGATGTGTAGAAGATGATCAAGAAGACCCTGGCCTGAATCAGGTGCAGTTTAATCTTCAAACTGACATCACTGTTCTTCATTATTTTGGACATTTCCTGACAGCAAAAAGAAAACTCAACTCTCTGCATTGAAGTCCCTTCTGACTAAGAGTGACACTCCCTCAGTTCTCGTAGTTGATCTGAGTCACCAGAGGCATGTAGCTTTTGAGTTACTAGTGCAAATAACTATGGACTACACCACTCAAAATACAACTGGGGAAGAACTTCCTACTCAAGGTCAAGTCTACTTTGATAATAGGGATGAAGTAAAATTTTCAGCCAAAGTTGGACGTCAATTTGCTCAAACGATAAGACTCAAAATGAAGGAAACGTCTGCAAACATCAAATAGTAATCAGAAAGGATTTTGGATTGTATGAAATCTGGATTAAGCAAAATCAGATGTTTCCAAAAATGAAACAGAATTTATAAAGATTGATATCTGAGGTATTAATGAGCTGCAGTAGACTGACATGGATCATTTTGAACTGAATAATCATATATGGTATACAAAGTCAGGAATAAATATTTAGGAAGAATGTTCAAAAATAACATTTCAAGATCTATCCTGAATTTCTTGTAATAGAGTACTATACTAAAGCATTATTAATAAAATTTATGCACCAACTTCTAAGGTCAAGAACAAACAGCTTGAGAATTCTTACTAGTTTTTGCAGTCTGAAATTGTTCAAACATTCAATTAAGATAAATTAATAACTGATGGTTGATATGCAAATGCTAGAAACAAAAAGATTAGTAGTCAGAAAATAATTATTTACTCTATAGAAGTATAAAAGCATATATAGAAGGTTGGTGATTTAGATTTATAGACAAAAATTCTTTAAAAGGAAACATTTTTGGGAGAGAAAACAGCATAAATATTTAATTTTTAAAGTCAAGAATGCAATATAAAAGCCAAGGAAAATATGTTATATATATATAGTTCGGTATTATTTCAGTATCGTGATAATGTTATCTACTAAAACAAAATGGTTTTAAGAAGGCCAAAAAAGGACATATTTTAAATGAGAAAATTTTCATGTACCAAAGTAATAGAATATATTCACTGTTTTATTTTCTTGCACTCCAAAGTTTTTATTACATTGTCATTCTTTAGATGGCATCATGATTTAATAAAGAAAAATATCTTTATTTTGTAAAAGACTTCTTATTTCTTAATTATGGTCAGTTCTCAATATAAGGTTTAATTAATTCCTTCCACATAAAGTTGTATGCTTATGGGTCCCACTCACTATGTATTGACTCTTAATATCATCAACAACAACATCAGTAAGAATGGTGATGATGATGATGATGCCAAAGCAAAAGCTGAGTAGTTTCCAGGTGTTAACGCATTATACACACTCTGAGGGGATGGCACCATTAAGTTCTTTTTCTAGATAATGATTCCAAAGACATATCCAATAATGTGCTGAAGATTATCCAGTGAGCTAGAGCTTGAGCTGGTGTTATGTTTGTCATGAATATAATGTGAGGATGTCAACATTATCAAGTACTTTGTGTAATTATTTTTTAAAGGACTAAAATTTGCTTTTGCTTTTGGCATTAATGGGCTGGTGTGTCGGAATTAGTGAGACTGGCTCAGGACAGGAAAGGGTTAAGAGCTGCTGTACATGGGGTCACTATACATCGCAAAAACAAAGACATAACACATAACATAGCACATAACAACAATAACAACAACAATAACAACATATTGGTTGCTTTTTAGTTAAGTCTCTTGTTTAAAGTCAACAAGACTCCTGTGGAGAGCTTTTGTATTTAAAAGTCAGTTATTGTATTTTAGAGAAACATTCTTCTAAGTGGTACAGCACAATTTGCTCTACTGAGGTAACCTGGTATTGCTGTGATGTTGAACCTTGTGCCACTGGAATGTCAAATGCCATACAATCACTCATGGTGGAAAGTGTTTAGTGGAGCTCCCAGTTTAAGACGGGTCTGGAAGCAAGAGTGGCATCCACTTCCTGAACAACATGCCTCTGGAAAGTCTATGAACTTTGAGAAATTACGATAGTTATAGAAAGGCTTCAGGATTTTTATTCATAGGGACGCTATGAGTGGTGAGCAACTTGATGGAAATCAACAACAAAAATAACAATTAGTATTAATTAAGTTGAGTAGTGAAATACAGGGTTTGATACACTAAGACATGAACTGAGGGTCAGAAAGTTGATTTAAAGAACTTGAAAGATCTTCAACAAGTGGTGTTGACAAAACTGGATTGCTACCTGCAGAAAGCTGAAACAGGATCTACACATCACACCATACAGAAAAATTACCTCAAAGTGTATCAGAGAGACCTAGGAGTAAATGCCCAAACTATAAAGTTCATCAGAGATAAACTGGGGTCAAGCTGTGGTGACCTAGTCTAAGGTATAAAGAGACTGCCAAATACAGAGAGAAAGGGACAATCTGGAGAGGATAAATTGATGAATAAGACCTTCTAAAGATTAAATTTTTGTGCCCATTGGGACCTTCTGAAGATTAAATCCCTGTGTGTATTCAAACTTTTTCCAACAGAGTGGGAAAAGAACCAACAAAACAAACAAACAAACCAAAAAACCACCCCAAAACCCTACTGACTGGGAAAAAAAAATATTGAGTAACACCATTTTAGACAAGGGTCTGATATAAAAAAAATTCATAATCCTACAGGTCAAAATGAATTGATGTGTTTGAGCTGTGGTCCTAGAGAAGAGTGTTGAACATGCCACAGACTTACTGTCAGAAGAGCAAACAGGTTTGTCCTGGAGAGGGTGAAACCAGGCTGCACCTTGGAGAAAAAGATTCTAAGGATTCATCTGACATACTTTGGACATATTGCATGTTCCTTGGAGAGGAACAATATATTTGGAAGAGTAGAGGGAGTGTAAGAGAATTTTGTAAAGTCAGTCTTTTATTCATTGCAAATACTTTAAAAAACCAAAAAAACAACATAACCAGTGATTAGATTACATAAATGGACCTCATCTGATAGACTAAACAAAAACCAGCTTTAATTTATCTGTGGAAATAGTGCATGGAAAAGGTCAATATTAGCAGTCAAAACCAATCTGGAGACAGCTAATTTTACTCATACAAGTTCAAATTGAAGAACAAGAAAATTAAAGCACATCCGTGAGAAACATAAGGCATTAAGTCACATCTAATAGAATTGAGAAATTATTACAAGAATCAATTTGATGTATTAAACACTAATGACTGAAGGCCAATGAGGTATGGGATGACATCAAGAATATAATCCAAGAAGAAAACAGTAAGTCCTTAAAAACCTGGAGAAAAAAGGAAAGACTAAAATGGAGGTCAAAAGATACTCTGAAACTTACACAGAAATATGTTGTTGTTATGTGCCATCTAGTTGCTTGTGACTCATAGCGACCCTATGTATAAGAGCCCTAAATGCTGCTCTAGCCTGTGCCAACCCCACCATCCCTGACACACTCATTCCCACCACATCAATCACAGAATCGATCCATCTCATTGCAGGTCTTCCTCTCCTGTGCCATCCCTCCACTCTCCCAAACATGATGTCCCCCTTCAAGGACCAGTCCCTCCTTGCAACATGCTCAAAGTATGTCAGACGAAGCTTCAGAATCCTTGACTCCAAGGAGCATTCTGGCTTCACCTTCTCTAGGACAAACCTGTTTGTTCTCCCAGCAGTCCGTGGTATATCCAACACTCTTCTCCAGCACCACAGCTCAAAGGCATCAATTCTCTTTCTATCATCCCTAGTCACTGTCCAACTCTCCAATGAATAGCACGTAATTGCAAAGACTATAGCCTGAATCAGGTGCACCTTAGTCTCTAGCCCAACGTCATTGCTCTTCAGTACTCTTGAGACATCCCTCACAGCTGACTTTCCCAATGCAATTCATCTCTTGATTTCCTGGCTGCTGGTACCAAGAGTGTTGACTGTGGAGCCAAGTAAGCTAAAACTGGTAACTGTCTCAATCTCTTCACTATCCATACTGATGCTGCCAATTGGCCCCGTGGGCATGAGAATATAGAAAGGCCAAAACAAATAGAAGTAAAAGAGGTGAAGATTTCCAAAGTGCCCCTGAAAGGCAAGGATGGTGAAATGTCAACTCATATATTGTCAGAAGAAGCCAGTCCTCGGAAAAAAGACATGCTTGAGAAGTTGGAGAATAAAAAAAGAGAAGAAGAAACTCAACAAGATGGATTGGCATAGTAACTGTAACAATGGATTAAAATGCCTTGGAGATTGTGAGGATGGCAAAATCCAGATCTGTTGTTCTCTGGATTGATAAGAGGCACAGACAAGTTATTGGCACCTAGCAACAACAAAGGAATCTGTACCTTTTCTATTCCTTTCTGTAATAAATCTACATATTTCTTTCTGCAAAGTTAACATCATTAAGACCCATTGTCCAGCAACAATATTTCATTTAAAAAAAAAAATGACAGACAACCTAAAATTGTATTGCATACCAAGGATTTAGTACTAGCTCTGAAAGAATGTAGAAGGTGGAGCAGATTTCCAAATATAAGACAGATATTGAACTTGAAAGACAAGCTAGTGTTCCTCAAAAGATGGAAAAACTTGGGTCAGGGATAAATGTGCTGAGGGGAGGGATGGGTAAAGAAGGTGATTAGCAGTTTACAATAGAAGATGTAAAGTGAGCAGGTAGATGTTGTTGTTAATGTGCCATCAAGTTTCCTGCAACCCATAGCAACCCTCTGTACAGCAGCTCTGAAGCCTAACCCTTCCTGAGCCGGTCTCACTAATTCCGATACACCAAACCTTACTGCCCCAGTTACTGTATCAATCCATCTCATCCAGGGTCGTCTTCACCTGTGCTATCCCTCCACCTTTCCAAGAGTTATGTCCTTCTCCAAGAACCGATCTCTCCTGGTCATATGCCAAAAGAATGTGAAATGGAGCTTCAAAATCCTAGCCTCCCAAGAAAAACATGAGTTCTTCCTCTCCAAGACAGAATTGGACATCCACTTCTGAAATAGAACAGGTCTTCCAAAACCCTATGTACAGTAGGTAGACATAGGAAAGGATAAGATTAAGGAGAACTTGCATGATTTACCAAGAAACATGACTTTTATGCTTCATGTATTGATACTTTTGATGGCCAGTACTAAAGACGTAATAGTTTGTGTTTCACTTTGGGAAATCACTTTGTGTAAATTACTTCATGGAGCTTTGAAGACAAAGTGCTTGAAAAGGCAAGTTTGACAGAAGAGGGTTACTGCAAAGTTCAGAAAGGATATATAAATTTAAAGGAATAGATTTATAAAGATGTCACTCATAGGAATCATTATGTTTTGACTTGCTCAGAGATAGGAAGTGAACAGAAGAGGATGAATCATGTGCCAGTTTCCTTGATGACACCAAAAAAAAAAAATAAATAAAAGAAAGAACACAACAGGATGTACAGTATGATACATTCATTTCTTGGGAATTTGACACATATGGCAAGGCAGAAAATAGGATCTATGCAAATTGGGCCAAAACAATTAGGACTGTAAAGAATTGCTTAGCAACAATCATTTATAGATGTGCGTCTGTTAGAAACTGAGATGGAAGTTTTGAAGATGAATCTGACTAGTCAGCAAGATAAAATACAAGAACGGAGATAGAGGAAAGAACTCAAGAGGATAGTACAATTTAACCTTTAGATAGAAAAAGAATAATCTGGAAGGAATCGAGAAACTATAAAGCAAAGACAGAATATTGCACAAACAAGATTCAAGATAAAAAGAACAAATTAGGAACTGACTTGATAAGTAAACTAAAAAATTATTAAAGCCTTTGTCTTTGGGAATCAAGAGTTCATTGTTTTGCTTATTATGATAATCAGTGGATACAGAAACCAGATTACAGTTATTCTGGGGATTACTGTAAGGATGACTTTTTGTAATTATTTACCAGCTGATCCCTTCCAGAGTCCTGCTCTGGATGGCTACTTTTCTTGTGAAAGGAAGAGATTCCTGATTCCTATCACCATCTTCAGGCATTTCACTGAATTTAGAAGGCAAGATCATTTTATTTTATAACTGTAAAGTGAAATCTCTTATCAAATAATAGTAAAATACATTTTTTTGAAATGGCTGCCATTCATTTAACAGAAATAACCAAACAGTCCACACATGACCCTCACCAAGACAAGAGAAACCATCTTCCAGAATACAACTGCTTCACACATGAGCCTCCAAGCTGAAGACTTAGTGGGCCCAAATGTATGTGGGTTATATAAGAATATGACATATTATTTTCCGCTGTAGTTTACTTTTATTTTTCACAAGTAAAATTGTGTACAGATGCTGACTATTATAGATTCTACAGTATTTATTGCCATGTTTATTGTTCTTCTATTGTTTGTGTACTGCAGAGTAAGACCAACATATAGGTGACCCTCCTATGGGTTTTCAAAAGCAGTCCCTGGGGAGAGATTTCCCATCCTTCTCCTGCAGAGCAGCTGGTGTCCTGAACTGTGTGCCTCTGGGATTGGAGTACACCTTTTTGACACCAGGCTATGTTTGTTTTCCTAGCAGTCCATGCTAAATTCAACGCTCTTCTCCAACACCACATCTCAAAGGCATCAATTCTCCTCCTATTATATCTAGTCATTGTCCAGCTCTCTGAAGCATTGCAAGTGATTGCAAAGACCATGGCCTGTATCAAGTGCACCTTAGTCTCCAGAATGATAGCATTGTTCTTCAGTACTTTGGAGAGATCTCTAACAGCAGACTTTCCCATCACAATAACATCTTTTCATTTCATGTCTGCTGTTGCCAACACTGTTGATTGTGGAGCCAAACAAACTAAAGCTCTTAACAATCTTGATCTCTTCACCATCTATCATGATGCTGCCAGTTGGCCCAGTGGTGAAAATCTTTGTTTTCTTGATATTGAAGGCTGCTGTAACCTTCTACACCAAGAGCTTCAGGTCCTCCTCAGTTTTAGGAAGCAGGGTTGTGTCATCTGCATAGTGCAGATTGTCGATGGATCTTTCACCAATCCTGATGCCACATTTCTCCTCATACAGCCAAGTCTCCCAGATGGTCTGTTCTGCATATAGGTTGAAAAGGTATGGAGATAGGATACATCCCTGATGTACACTCTTCCCAGTTCTGAACCATGCAGTGTTTCCTTGCTCTGTTCTGATGACTGCCTCCTGTCCCATGTATAGGTTTCACATTAGCACAATCAAGTGTTCTGGGATTCCCATTCTTCTTAGAGTTAGCCACCATTTGTTGTGATCTAACACAGTCAAATGCCTTTGCATAATCAATGAAACAGACATTCCTCTGGTACTCCCTGCTTTCAGCTAAGATCCATCTAACAATAGCTACAATATCCTTAGTACCATGATCCCTTGTAAACCCAGCCTGCATGTCTGGCAATTCTCTGTTGATGTGCTGTTTTTAAAACTATATATTCTTATATTAATGACTACTTATTTCATTGCATGCATATATTAGCAGAGATCATATTTTATGTAAAAAATCATTGTAATGTTGATAACTATTGTATAATGTTCAATAACCTCATATATTGATAAACATTTAAGTTGCTTCCCTCTCTATGGAATTGCTTATCATGTGATTAATATTAATTAAATTACATATTTACATACTTCTGTGAGTGTTTTCACCTCATAGAATATTTGTAAATTACATAAAGTCATGATTAGTCATGTTTTGGTTACCATTCTGCTGAACTTGCACTAAATCCTCTTACTATGACAGTAAATGCACCGAGGCTCTACAGGGAAAGATGGGCAGTCTCCTGCCCAATTTAACAACCTCTGAAAACCTCCTGTAGAGTAGGTTATGAGATGGTTAGGTTATGAGATGGTTCCAATTTAATGGCAATGAGAATGAGTAAGTGATACATATTTGAAACATTGCGGAGATTAAATTCACTTGCTAGAATATATTCTGAAAGTAGTTGTCTGTTTATTACTGCTCAAATGGGTTATTGGAAGAAAAAAGGTCTAAAACGGAGGCTGTCATTTATATGAGCCTGAGATATCTCACAACAATTAGTAGAGATATTTTCAAGTAGCAGATTCTTTACTCTGAAAACAAAATGAAGTTGCTACCAAGGCCTCTATTACTGTCTCTCTGGGCTGCTACAAGTAGTTTAGTTTTCTCTTTCTCTCCCTCCTCCCACCCCTTTCTACACTGTAGGTGAATGATTCTAAAGATTTTTACAGTCTAAGGCCATATATGATAGCATTGGTGGACTGGTCCATAAGGAGTTGCACCACTTAACTAAAGATTACGCCTCTCTGATGGTTAAGATCCACCAGCCACTCCATCCTCCACTTGAGAAAGATGGACAATCTCCTCCCATGTGGTTTTACAGCCTCTGGAACCCAGTGGCACACCAACAATGAGTTGGTTCTGACTCATTATAACAAGCTGAGTCTAAGTCTAGTGGTAAGGAGATACACTGTCAACCTGAAGGCAAATTATTCAAATCCACCAGCTGCTTTATTGGAGAAAGATGGACAATATACTCCTCTGAGATCTACTGCTTCTGAAAGCCTGCTGGAGAGTCAGCTATAGGTCAGTTCCAACTAGACGGTAAACAACAAAAACAGAAAGAATATAGAATCAAATTTCTTTTGTAATTTTTATTGGCACCAATCTAGAAACTTCTTATTTCTGCAAATATATTCTATAGCTGTACATTAGTCTTCAAAACTACCATTTAAAAATGCACTTTCATTAGGTATTTCCACTCTTGGTACTAGAAGTCAGAAGATCAGGAGATGTATTTTATTGGGCAAGCTTACTGTCAGGGACCTCTCAGAAATACTGAAGCATTATGATGTCAATTTGTACACTAAGCTATGCCTAATTCAGGCCATGGTATTTTCAATCACTTGCTGTGTATCTGAGAGCTGGACAATTAGTAAGGATGATAGAAGAAAATCTGATACCTTTGAGTTGAGGTGTTAGAGGAGAACACTGAATAGCCCATTACGTGCCAAAAGAACAAATAAATATGTTTTGAAAAAAGTGCAACCAGAATGCATCTTGGAAGCAAGGATGATGAAACTTCATCTCATCTATTTTGGCATATCGTTAGGAGAGGCTATTCCTTGGACAGGGCCATCATTCATGGAAATGGTGGGAAAGGTAGAAGGTCAGCAAAAGAAAGGAAGATCCCTAATGAGATGAATTGACACAGTGACTGATGAGGAGGAGGATGGCACACACAGGACAGGGTTCAGAGCTACTGTTCAGCATCTAACAAAAACCATCGCCAGAAGAAATGTCAGAAATTTATCTGGATTTAGAAAAGGCTGTGACACCAACAATATCATCGGATGGATCTTGACCGAAGAATGTTCATCAATGTTTTATTGACCATGCCAAGGCGTTTAACTGTGTGGATCATAACAAATATTGGCAAACATGGAGAGGAATTTTAATCCCCAATTATTTAATTGTCTTCATGCAAAACCTATACCTAAATCAAGAGGCTATTGCCCAAACAGAGCAACGTTAAGGATGCATGATTTAAAATTAAGAAAGATGTGTGTCAAGGCAATATCCTTTCTCCACATTTATTCAATCTGTTTGCTTAACAATAATTTGAGAAAGTGTATTTCATGAATAAGAATGTGACATCACGATAAGAAGATGACTCAACAACCTTT
The DNA here is from genome assembly GCF_000299155.1 of Elephantulus edwardii. Taxonomy (NCBI): domain Eukaryota; kingdom Metazoa; phylum Chordata; class Mammalia; order Macroscelidea; family Macroscelididae; genus Elephantulus; species Elephantulus edwardii. The sequence goes on along the minus strand of NW_006399933.1, from coordinate 3,326,617 downwards.
GTTATGCATATGACACAATTCCTTGCTGAAAGTAAAGAGGACTTGAAGCACTTGCTGCAGAAGAACAGAGACTGTAGCTTTCAATATGGATTACATCTCCACTTCAAGACAGAAAGAATCCTCAGCACTGGGCCAAGAGGTAACATTATGATAAAAGGAAAAAAGGTTGAAATTGTCAATGATCTCCTCTTGATTGGTTTATAATCAGCTCACTTGGTACCAAAAGTCAAGAAATCAATGGATGAGTTACATTGGGTAAATCTGCTGCCAGGAACCTCTTCAAAGTGCTAAAGAGCAATGGTATCAGTTTAAAGACAAAGGTGTACTTGATACAACCCATGATCTTCTCAATTACTTACTATGTATCTGAAAATAGAACAATGAATAAGGATCACAGAAGGATTGATGTCATTGAGTTGTGATGTTGAAGAACAAAAATATTGACTCTCCCATGGACTACTCAAAGAGGAAATAAGTAGGTCTTGGAGAAAATGTAACCAGGGTGCTCTTTGGAGGCAAGGGTGGTGAAACTTGGTATCTCATATATGGGCATGTTGTTAGGAGAGGTCAGTCCTTGAAGAAGGACATTGTGTTTTCTTGGAAAAGTGGATGAGCCACATAAAAGAAGAAGATCCTCAATAAGATGGATTGACATGGTGACTGAAACAAAAGGCTCAGGTGCACTGGAGCTATGAAAGTGTGTGAGAGAGGACATGATCTTTTATTCACAGGGTCACTATGAACCACAGTAGACTTCATGATGCATTATAACAACCTCTGAGCCTAAGGAGTTCTGGTAGTTTAGTGGTAAAGTGTTGCACTATCAGCTCAACCAAAGTCAGGCAGTTCAAATCCACAAGCTGCTCCCAGAGAAAGATGAACAAACTCTTCTCATCTAGTGTACTGCCTCTGAAAACCTGCTGGAGGATTATTTTGAGTCCATAATACATAATGAGAGCAACAACAACAACTTCTGTACCTGTTACAAAATAAAATAAGAAAGGAAATGGAACAGGAATGCTGCAATGTCAGTGCTGTTATGTACAAAATGAGGAAATTGAGCATAGTTAAATAACATGTCAATGTTAGACAATTCTAGTAAAGAATTAAACAAGACTTAATGTTCTTCTATTATGCTACTATCTCTCTTAGTTAGCACATATAAACTACATCATTTACAAGTTTCAAGAATTTCGTAAATTCATCCCAGTCCAAAGATCACCTGATGACCTTCACTGAAAGTCAGTGAAGATAGTTACATTCTTGTACTCCCTGTAGGGTTTGTTTAGTCTCAGACACTCCCATCTTTAAAGCTTAAATTGATAAATGGGCTCTGTTTCTTCTATTTTCTTCTACCAGGTCTTCTAAATCAGAAAATGATGAATTGGTCTGTTTTGCTGATTTTCTCCCAGTCTAGTTTCCTAATATTTCAAGTAATATTACATTTTTTATGTCTTTGATTCTTGTTTATTTTTTCATGTGAACTTCCCCCCCTACCCCATCACTAAGCTATTTAATAGAGGAGGACCCCTGGTGATCTAGTTAATAGAGAGTGGTGGTTCAAGCCTACCATAGCACTGTGGCAGAAAGATGAACAATCTCCTTTCATGAGATTTACAGTCTTGGAAACCTCATGGACAGTCAGCTAAGAGTTGGGCCCCAATCATGAGGAATGAGTAAGATTGTTTTTTGGATGAGCCTTTTCCATTATTGACACAATGTCTCCACATTATTAAGGGGTTCCCCCCACAATATTGGTAGCAGATTTGAGGAGCCACTACATCACAAAATAAAATTTTATTTTTTTTGCAAAAATTCAAGTACATATGAAATATGTTCTGTGATGTGACTCCATCTTTTTTAAAATCTCTTTTCTCTGAGACATGTAGATTACTTTCTCCTTCTTTAAAATGTTGTAAGAAATGAAATTACAGAAAGAGTTTAAGTGACTTCCCCAAGTTTATTTAGCAAATCAGCCACAAAATCACTGTTCAGTTCAGCCAAGCTAAATTTAAAATAAAGTACTTTAAAAAGAAAACTTTAAATGCTTTAAAATAACTGGCACAATGGATTAAAACTACTTAATGTATTCTAAATATATTGCCTTATTCTTACCAAAGGCAGATATTCTTAAAGCAAGTAACAGATCTTTTTTTTAAGATATGAAGGGTTCAATCATAAGTCTTTACATGAATGCAGTAAGATTCACACAAGGGATTGAATCTATTCAGTTCTGCTCAAGGTTATGAAGGAAGTATAATAGAAATAGGCTTTTAGAAATCTCCTTGTATAAGCCATTTCTGTCCTTTTATCTTGATTGCTCTTTATTTCTTGCTTCTTTGTTGTTGAGTTAAAAAAAGGGGGAAAAAGGTCAGTCTTTGTGTTTATGCTTGTGGTAATAACGACTCTGGCTATATTATTCATTCCTACATGTATTGCATAGACTCTTTGTTTAAATAGTTAGTTCCAGAAATATTTGAGAAGGTTTCTCTACCTAAAGTAAACATTTTGAAAAACCGTTAAGGAGTGAGAGAGATGAGGAGTGGTGTGTTTTGTGTTAAGCACAACCTGTTTAAAGGGTGAAATCTTTGCTACATTGTGAAAATAGACACAACTCCTCTTCATTAAAGTGAATAATGTAGTTTGTCTTGAAAACTCACTTTGTCTCAAATACCCATATCATCCAAACAAAAATCTGAGGACTAAGATATGTGTGGCATTTGTTATTTGTTTCCTACACTTTTCGCTTTGAAGTGCTAACTGGCAGGTAAATAGTAAACAGTCAGACACAAAGATTTAAGGTAAATAAGATCTGTAGTTAAAATATCTATTTCAACTATTTAAAATACCTATTTACTATTTAAAAACTTTTTCAGTAGGAAAATAAAATATAATACTGTTGTTGTTATGTGCCGTTGAGTCGCTTGCGATCCATAGCGACCCTATGTACAACAGCCCTAAACTCCACTCTGTCCTGTGCCAATCACACTGTCTCTGACACTCCCATCCCAATTATCCCAGTCACT
>NW_006399933.1:3292861-3319536 GCF_000299155.1 Elephantulus edwardii | reverse complement strand
ATATATACAATTTGCAAATTGAGAGTGCTATTTTGACTGGAGTGTCATAAATTTTCCAAAGATGAGTGAGTGACCTCTAAAACATTATTATACCACATTTCATTAGCATTACCATTGAAAAGGGTCTAAAGGAGAACTGATGAACAATTTGTGGTACTTTCGAGCCTGAAATCTAAAAATAGTTTGTTCTGTAGAAAGCTGTTTTTTACAGGTAGAGTTTAACTGTATTAAGCTTTGCCATAAATCAAAACACCTTTTGACATCTTCTAATAATTTTCCCCTGACCAGTTAAATTATCAAAGTGTTCATGGCAGTTGCAGAATTAATCAAGAAAAAAAAGCCACTTTGTCTTCAGATAGAGAAGATTAATCAACACATAAAGGACCAGTGGTTATGCCTAGGCTTATCCTTCCCAGAACAATAATCTTTTGCCAAAAAGAAGAATAATTAGTTTCTCCTGACTTCATTCTCTTTTGTTTACTAGACCAATGATAAATCATTAGACTGTTGATACTGAAACTTTAGACTAAAGTTGTCACTAAACTTTAGACTAAAAAATCACTTTACAAAACAAGTATTTTGTAAAACAATTAATAGTGGTTCTCAAAACTCATTGTCATGCAGTGGAAATCAACCCCAGACTGACCCTCCAGTGAGATTTTGGAGACTTAAATTGAACTGAGGAGACTGCTAATCTTTCTACCACAGAAGCCTTGGTGGAACTGCCAAAAAAAAAAACAAAACAAAACCAAAAACCACTACCTTTGGGTTTGCAGTTCAACTCTCTAGCGAATACATCACCAGCGCTCTCTTAACTTCACTAGCAAAAACTATTTAATCCATACCTTTAGCAAATCTATAAAAAAGTATAGCCTTCACTGGCTTTTAACTTTTATACATACTGTTACCATCTCTCCTTTATTCCTTTGTATTGCATACTATAAAATTTCCTTTCATTACTACTATAACTGCTTTAGTAATTTTCTCCTAAAACAGAAGTTAGAAAGTATTTTATTCAGTATTATTTTGAAGAACAATTAAAAGTTATTGATTTACCTCAAATTCAGCTTGCAGTTTGGCTTTTGGAGTCTCTCACTCATAAAACTGGCTGAATAATTATTCAGGAATGTAATGCTCAGGGCAAAACATTCTTAGTAAATTAATCAGACTATGTTGAGAAATTGTTTTCAGGCACATACTTGGGTATGTACATGGAATAAAAGATATACTTGTTGATATCAAGTGGAATTTGGCCAAAAATAAGAATACTAGCAAAATGTTTACTTGTGCTTTATTGCTTATGTAAAAGCATTTTACTGTGTTGTTGTTCTTGTTCATAGATGCCATCAAGTACAACTCATATCAACACTATGAACAATAAATCTGAGTTCTGTCCTATCTTGTGCCATCTGTATCAACTCTGACATACTTTAATCCATTTCCACAATCACTGAGTCAATCCACATTGTTGAATGTCGTCCTCTCTTTCACCACCATTCCAAACATGATGTTCCTTTCCAACATGTTGTTCTTCCTAACAACATGTCCAAAATATATGACACAGAACTTCACCATTCTTGCCTCTTTGAAGCCTTCTGGCTACATTTTTGCCAAAACATATGTTTGTTCCTTTGGCCGTCCGTGGGATATTCAGAACTCTTCTTCACCACAACTCAAACTTATAGACAAAATTCAGAATCCCAGAATGCTTAATTGCATTGATGCAAAACCTATATATGGACCAAGAATCACTTGTCTGAACACTACATTGTAGAGAACCAAAGAATGTAAAGGACTGCATCTTTAGAATATGGCTGTGGGCCTTGCACACAGAAGGTGTCTTCAGAAAGAAGATTGCAAGCAGATCTCACAAGGGGCTCTGAGAAGGAAGATTGCAAGCAGTTCTCATACATGTTTAGACACTGACTTTCATTATTATTCCTGCTCTTGATAAGGTTGTTACAAGATGGGAGAAAACACAGTTTATGAATACAAAGAAGTCCTGGTTGAATGTATCTAACTATGTATCCAGCTCATCCAGAGCCCTATGGTAATCTTAATGTTTCTACTTATACCAGGCCCACCTGGGCTCTACAATGTAACCCTTAAAGTTTCTATTTCTCTGTGAACCATCTCTTTGTTCCCAAAAGGTATAAATAAAGATAGCACAGCTGCCCTGGCCTGTCCAATTCCGTCCTGTCTGGCTGGTCCAGTCCTGTCCTATGCTGTTTTGTCTCTGTAAGTTGTCTCTTGTGTCTTTATTTACTTATTTCTTCTAGGCATCATTTCCCCAGAGAAGTAGGATAAGCGGTCCCCAGCACTATATGGTTTAAAATCAGGAAAGGTGTGCATCAGAGTTTTGCATCCTTTCTCCATACCTATTCATTCTATAGGCTCAGATTAGAGATACTGGATTATATGAAGAATAATTCAGCATCACAATTGGAGGAAGACTCATCAACGACCTGCTTTATGCAGATAAAAAAGTTTTGTGTAAAATGAAGACAAATTGAAGTATGTACTGAAGAAGATCACTAAGTTTAATAAGGGTTAAATGTCAACATCCAGAAAACCAAAATCCTCACCAATACGTAACAATAAAGATGAAAGGAATATGATGATAGATGGAAGCAAAGATTTAAGTTGTCAATGATTTAATTTTATTTGGGTCTACAATCAGTTCCCATGGTAGCAGTAAGCCAAGAAATCAAAAGATATGTCGCGTTGGTGCAATCTGCTATTTATTACCTCTTTAATGCTCTAAAGAGAAATGCTGTAAGTTTCAAGATAAAGGCTCACTTGAACCAAGCCATGGTATTTTAAATTGCTTCCTATGTATCTGAAAATTTGACCGTGAATAAGAAAGACTGAAGAAGAAGATGATGCCTTTGAATTAGGGTGCTGGAGAAGAGTATTTTATATACCATAGACTGTCAAAAAAAATTAAACAATTCTGTCTTGGAGAAAATACAACCAGTGTGTTCTTGAGAGGCAAGGGTGGTGAGACTTTGTCCCACACTCTTTGAGCTTGTTTTAGGAAAAAGTTAATCCATGTGGGGGAAAAAAAGACATCATACAAGGAAAGGTGAGCAAAAGAGAAGACCCTCAATGAGCTGAACTGACGCAGTGACTTCACCAATGGACCTCAGCATAAAAGAAATGGTGAGTGTGGCACAGGATGGAGCAAAATTCCACTCTGTTCTTTATAAGGTAGCTGTGAGCTGTGGTTGACTCAGAGACACCTAAAAACAACAGCAGATTTCCTATTTCCACAGTTGGTTTTTAAAATTTCAGGATCCACTAAAACCTCCAAGAATGAGATGCTTTAAAAATAAAATGGGAGGAAAAGTGTCCACGATCCATATATTAGAGTTTAAAATCTAAAGCACTTGTACCACTTGGCTTGTGGAAGACTGAAGTCTAGAGCAAAGTTTTAATACCTTTGTGATTCTTAATGAACTCAGATGCCTTTTGAGTTTCTGGTTCACTCCTACTAATCCTGTTGCTTTGACTTGAGAGAATGTGAATTTGTAATCAATTGGGGAAGAATAATTACTTGCCTCAGCCTGTCCTTAATAACTCCCGTAAGTTTTGCTTCTGACTATCAAATAACTGGGCAGCAGCACTGAGAATCCCAGAACCAATCCTGTAATCTTTCAATGTAAAATTGCATTATCATGGACTTTACCTGCCAATGTCTCTCTCTCTGACTGTCTATCTCTCTCAAACTCTCATTGCTGTCCTGTTGGAATTAATTCGTAATTGACTTTCCAGTGGATTTTCACAGGCTTTAAGTCACCTGGGAAGAGGCTGACTACCCTCAATCTTCCTTCCATCTTCCTTGCAATGAACCTCTGGTAGATTTAAACCAACAAAGAAAGCACTGCAACTTCCTATGAACTTTCATCCCCAGAGCTCCCAAGGTGATCCTAATATGGTGTCCAGAATCCTAGAAGTGAAAAGAGTAGCCATGACTGTTTCCATTAGTACCTTTGTTCCTTTATTTCTCCATTTCCAATATGGTTGGATTGTCTTAGTTCTGTTTATGTCTTAATAAAAGAGCATACAATAGAATATAAAATATGTTCAAATTCTAGGGTGACTTAGAACAAACAGAGTGAATTATACACTGAAATAAAAATGTAAAATCACAAATATGCAATTTATTTCATAATATATTAAGTGGGGAATCAAAGTTAAACTTTAAAAGGAAAAGTAGATTTTACACTATGTTGTATTATATCTAGAAACAACAATTTTCACTTTCTAATCTTTTCTTTTCCAAAGGAAATAAAGACAAATGTAAGCCTTTTATGAAAGTTCAATCATAGTGTATAAAGAATAAATCTATTATATTACAAAAGTTCTTAAAGTAATTGACTAAAAACTAAAATTACATATGGCAAAAAAAGATCATGTATCTGGCAATGATTGCATCATTTCTAGCTGCAGTGTAAAATCACCAATTTCTATGCAGCTGTAAAATTTCACACCTCCTCATGTGTCATAGATATATATCTTTTTCTAGTGAATATAATAAATTGATATTTATTGTCACACTTCTGACCACATTAAGTAAGGAAAGTGTGGAAAATTCCTGAAGAACAGTTTTTTCCTCACTAAATAAATGTAAACGTATAATTCTTTTAATTGTATTCATATCAATTTCAAAGCAATATAAATAGATCATTACTTCTGATTTTCTTTAAAACAGAATAAAATTTTCTCAAATTTTTATTTATTATTGACATTGCTTTAAAAGTTAATTTAGTTGCATCATTTGCATGTGTATATATGCATCAAATATTTCTCTATATCCATTGTTTGATATTTTCTATGGAAAATCATGTAATCAAGAATGGCAAGAACACTAGATTTGGTCTCACTTCTGCCATTAAATCACTGTGCCCTCTTTGAACGAAGTCAATGCTTCTGTGTCTATTTCACTGGAACTCTGGTGGCTTAGTGGGTAAGGCGTTGTGCTGCCAACCCGGAGGAAGCAGTTTGAATCCCTTAGGTGCTCTGTAGGAGAAAGATATGCAGCGTCCTTCTGTGTGATTTACAGCCTCTAGAAACTTGCTAGAGAGAAGAATCTCTGAAAAGTCACTGGACGGTCGCTTATGGATTGCTTTCTACTCATCGACAATGAGTTTTATATTTTTTTTTCTTCATTTATAGAAAAGATAGTAGTAAATGATCTCAGACATCCTTTCCAACTCTAAATATCTCAATGTATAAATGGAATATGGTTTTTGCTCTCAGGTAGCATATAGTAAGTTAAGTGAAAACAAAACACTATTACAACTATAAAAGTTCAAAAAGAGTTCAGTGACTAGTGGTGGAAAGTCTTCTGGTTCCTTCCACAAGAAGGAAGTCTTTATAAAGGAGATGGCATTCGAAATAGAATGTAAAAATTAGTAGGGACTCATTTTTCACACAAAAAATGAAGGAATAAATTTAAATGAAGTAAAAGCACTGGGAAGTGGTGACTTTGTTAAGTTTGTAGTATGTATAGAATTTTTTGCTAATGATATTATTAGTGTGTCAGTTATTTTTTTATTAGTTTATAAACTTGTTATTAGTTGTCATGGAGTTGATTTAACTCATAATAATGATGTGTACAATAAAGTGAAACATGACCCAGTTCAAACTGGAACATAGTTCATACTTCCTTTTTCTTCTTTTTTCTTTTCCTCGTTGTGTACCATCAAGTTTGATCCAACTGGCACAGGAGGAGGAGATTCCCCTTCCTTCTCCAGCAGAGTATTTGGTGGATTCAAACCCTGCACATTTGGGATTGCAGCACAGCTTCTTTCCACTAGTGCACCAGAGCTCCCTATTACTTCTTTATTTTTAAAAAATATGTTACAAAAATTATTTTGTCCTTATCTATTTTTTAAAAATATTTAAATGGTATTAGTGTGATGATTCAAACTGAGACTGCCAATTATAAAATTAGTAATGATATTTTAGGTATTGAAACATATGATCCATTTAAAAAATTATACAGATTCAATGTAATGAATTACTTTACTTGGCCTTTGTGACTCTCACATATTGATTGGTGGTTGTTAGGTGCCATGGAGTTGAGTCCAACCTGCAGTAACTCTGTGAACAACAGATCTGAACCCTGTCCTTTCCTGTGCCATCTTCACAATTTCTGAAAATCTAAGACATTGGGTTGTTATTGTTGTGTGCAAGTGAGTCAGAACTGACCCATAGCTGACCCCCTAGTGAATTTTCAGAGCCAGCTGGTAGATTAGAACTAAGTTCCTTTGGAATTACAGTACACCTTCTTACCACTAGCCCATCATTATTGTTGTTATACTGTCAAGTCAGAAGCGGGATTTCAGAGCCTGTTAATCACACAGGTGGAGATTATTCATCCTTTCTTGTGAACAGTTGGTTGATTAGAATAGTATGCCTTTGGGATTGCAGTGCAGTTTTTTGCCTCTAGGCCATCAGCACTTTAGGGCTATGTAAGTAAGACAACCTCTGGTCCACCAAAATGCAAATAAGATGGAACTCTTGTAGAGAGTTGTTTTTGACGCTGTAAGGTGCCACTGAGTCTGTTCTGACTCACAGAGACATTATGCACAACAGAATAAAACATTGCTAGGTCCTGTGCCATTTTAACAGTCTCCGCTGTACTTAAGCCTATTGCTGTAGCCCTCTATTAATCCATTTCTTTGAAGGTCTTTCTCTTTTGATGACCCTTTTCTTTTTTTTTTTTTTTAGGTCTGGTCATTGCCACAGCCTTCTACTTTCTTCATGGATGATCCTTTTCCAAGCATGATGTTATTTTCCAGTGACTGACCTCTTGAGATAGTACAGTCAAAGTACGTGAAATTAAGTCTCACTTTTCTAGCTTCTAAGCAGTATCATGATTGCAGTTCTTCCAAAACAAATATGTTTGTTATTTTAAGTCCATTGTATATTCAATATTATTCACCAAAACCACTATTCAAAGGCATCAGTTCTTCAGAGATCTTTCTCACTTATTCTCCAGTTTCATTCAAAAGAATGAATTAAAAATATTATGTTTTAGATCAAGAGTACTGTAGTCTTCAAAGAAAGATCTGTACATGTTAACACTCAGAAGAGGGTTTTAAACAGATAATCTTATCATAATATAGCATCTTATTTCTTGGCTGCTACTTTGATGGCTCTTTGTATTATGAAATCATTAACAACGTCAGTATTTTTATCTTGATTTTGGTTTATGGGTATAGTTATAAAGATTTTTGTTTTCTTTACATTGAAATGTAATTTATACACTGAAGTTTGCAGTCTTTGGTCATCATAAGTAAATAGTTCAAGTCCTTTACTTTCAGCAATTAAGGTTATGTTTTTGCATATTGTAGGTTGTTAATAAGTCATTCTCCAGTTCTGATGCTATATTGTTGTTCACATAATTCAGCTTCTTAAATTACTCGATTATCATAGAAAGTGAGTATGTACAGTGAAAGGAGAAAACCTTGAAGCATAACTTTTATGATGAAAATCACACAAAATATTCTTATTCTGCTTGAATGAATGTTTCTTGATCTATGTATAAGGTCATCAGGAGCACAATAAAATGTTTTGGAATTCCCATTCTTTACACTGTTATCCACAATTTGTTATGGCCCACACAGTCCAATGTCTTTGCACAGTTACTAAAACTCAGGAAATAACTCTCTGATATTTTCGTCTGCAACCAAGATCACCAAAGACAAGCAAAACACTTATTCTATTAACTTTTACAAACCGTGCTTTAATTTTTGGCAGATCCTTTTGATGTACTGTTGCAAATGGTTTTTAATGAACTTCAACAAGATCTTAACTGTGTGTGATAGTAATAATATTGTTACATAATGACTTCAGCAAAGGGCTCACATGTGTCAAAATGATGAGGATGACACAGGCTATTATTGGGTGCCATTGAGTTGAGCACAACTCAGCTTTCCTCTGAATAACAGATATCAACTGTCCTATCCTGGCCATCTTTATAGTCTCTGACATTCTCAAGGTCACTACTGCAGTCACTGTGTCAATCCACCTGGTCGAGGGTCTTCCTCTCTTTCTCCACTTTTCCAAAGTTAATGCCCCTCTCCAAGGAATAGCTTCTTCTAACAACATACAAAAATATATTAGATAAAGCTTCATCATCTTTGCCTATAAGGAACACTCTGGCTTCACACGCCTCAAAACACACCTGTTTGTTCTTTTGAGTCCATGGGCACATAGTATAACTTTCAACTACATAGACTACTTGAGACATATGTTTTAACTCCAGTATTTAGCTTTTTCTTCCATGGAGCAGTATCAAGGTGTCATTCTTTCTTCAGTAGTCCACATTTAACTTCTGTGTGATAGGTGACTTTAGTGTTTTTATTTATATCCTACACTGGTATCTAAAATTTATATTTCCTATAGGCTTGGAAGCAGGAGTGGCATTCACTTCCAAAATAGCTTGCCTCTGTAAATTCTATGAACATGAAGAAACTATAAAATTTATACAAGTGTTCGGGTCTTTCCTTCATAGGGTCGCTATGAATCATCTACAACTTGATGACACTTAACAACAGATGACATTGATTTTTACATGAGATTTTTATAATAATAACAATATAACAATACTGATGATAATTATTATTTTTGACCATAAATGTTCAAGATCACTATTATGGATCATACAAAAATATTTTTCAATGGAATTACTTAGAGAAAAGTGAACCATTATTAATATTCTTTCAAAAGAAATATAATGTTGCAACTCAGCTGTTCGAGGTATGAAGCATCAGCATCTAACAACCTATCTCAAATTTATTAAAAGCTCCTATATGGAAATATAATTTGGTTTACACATTTAAACTCTCTTATAACACATAACCCCAAATTATGTGTGAATTGTATATGTAGAATATAAATTACTTGGCTTCAGATTTTAAAATGCCATCTTCATCTTTTCCTGCAATATGGTGTGAGAACTATACGAAATCTAACGGCATTATAGGTACAGAAGAAAAGCTGCCTTATGAGAAGAGTTTTAGGGAATTGCATCCCAATATTAATGAAAGCAATTGTCTTTTACTACATTTTCATACAGATGATTGTAGGAAAGAGTAGAAAAAAATAACAGTTTTCATATTTGGTTAGAAATCTACACAGAATGATGAGCAAATAATAAGTTTGTTTTTAGTGAGTTTATATTTCTTTGTATACATATTACCTAGCTCAGTATTTTGAAAATCCTTATAACATTTCTCCATGTTCATGAAAAATGCTTTTAAATATTTTTGATGCAGCATTTTGTTTATTTTTAAAATGTTTCATTATTATTTGCATTAAAGTTTATAGAACAAATTGGTTTTCAGTTCAACAAGTCATAGACATTTTGTTTCATGACATTGGTTGCAATTCCCAAAATCTATCAGTCTTCTCCCCACTTTCTCTCCATGTTTACTGTTTGCATTTACCCTCTTTTCCCTTCCTGCTTTCTGAGCTTTATCCCTGAGCACACGCAGTCTGTGTTCTCTTGTATGGTTATTACTGTACATGCTTTGTGTCACAGGAGACTTGACAGTACATAACAATAACAGCATGGTTATTATTTACTGTATGTTGTTATTGTTATGTGCTGGCAAGTTGAAATTTACTCATAACTGACTCTAGTGAGTTTTCCAAGGCTGTAAATCTCACAAAAGTAGATTGTGCATCTTTTTTTTCTCCTTCATTCCTGTTGGTGGATTGGAACTGCCTGCCTTTGGGCTGACAGCACAAGTCTTTACCAACTAAGACTCTAGAGCTGTCTGTTTACCTTATCCTCTCATGTACTATGGAGTAGGAATGATTCATAGCTCACCCTCCAGTGAACTTTCAGAGGCAGTAAACTGCAGGGGATGAGAGTGTCCACATTTATCCTGTGCAGTAACTGGTAGATTTGTTTTTTACTGTGTACTTGCAAGATGTGGATGTAATGGTATATGTCTTTCTTGTCTATAATTCTTGTCCATTTCTCTGTGTTTTTCTTTGCCTTAGTGATAATGTGAAAACCAGCACCTTGTTGTACATTACCTTTCCCTTCACCCAAATTAAAACATATCTGTAGTTGCCTCTGTGTTGCATAGACAAAAACTCAGTAGTTCAAATTCACTAGCTACTCCTCAGGAGAAAGAGGGACAGTGTCTCTTCCTATAAACGTTTATAGTCTTGGAAACTCCATCAAAGGTTGCTATCAGGTGTATTTAACTCACCAGGCAATGGGCGTAATTCAAATAAAAACAAAACAAAACACCCTCATAGCCATTAAGTCAGAACTCTCCTCTAGATGTTTTGAGGCTGTAATTTGGGTGGGAGGTGATTGCCATCCTTCTTCCTTGGAGCCACTGGTGGATTGGAAATGCGAGAGAAATGCCTCCTTCACCCAAAGGTGTGCACCTGCAGCAGTGCACTTCCCTCAGGACCACTCCTCCGGGCAGTATACTGTGATTTCCCCTCTCTTTCCCTCTTTGCCCTGATAACTATCAAAGAATGTTTCTTTCTGTGTGTGAACCTTTCCTTGACTTTTTATAATAGTGGATTCATATCATAATTGATCCTTTTAGGATTTCTTCATTTCTTTCAGCATAAAGTCTTTCACAGGTTTATTATTATGATAAATTAACAATGCATAGATTCCACTGTACATGTCTAACTCAGTTTATTTATCCTCAGTGCATGGACACTTGTTCTCATCTCTTTGCTGTTGAGAATGATGCTGTGAATGTCAGGTCCTGGTCTTTGGTTGTTCTGGAGTTAGATTTTGTGTGTTATATGAGACCTGCATCTTGTTTCATTTTGTTTGGAAATGGATAATCAGTTTTTGCCAGCCCTACTTTATTCTTTTTTATTTAATGGATTTTGACTCTCTGTAGAAGATCTGCTGTCTGTAGGTGGTTAATATACTTTCTAATGCCTCAATTCAGTTTCATTAGTCCATGTGCCTGTCTTTGTACCAGTACTGGCTGTTTTGACTTATAGCAGGTTGAGATAGTCTCCTGTATTTTCCTTGATTTTTAGTGCTCTGATCATGCAGGGTATCTTTCCTTTCCAAATCAATAAGGTGATTGATTTTCAATTCCTTTAAAGAATATTGAGGGATCTGAATTGGGATTGTGTTGTGTCTATAGATCAGTTTGAGTAACATTGACATTTATATCATGGTACATTTTCATAACCATGAGCATGGCACAGTTTTCCAATTTATTCAGTTTTATTTTGGTTTCTTGCAGAAGTATATTGTAGTTTACACACATCTCCTGCATCTCTGAAGTGCTGTGGAGTCATAAACAAGTCATAGCGACCCTATGAACAAAAGACCTGAACAGTTGTATAATTTTCATTATTTGTCCAAGTTCATAGAGTTTACAGAGGCAAGCTATTTCAGAAGGGGATGCCACTCCTACTTCCAAGCTTGTTTTAATTGGGGAGCTTCACCAAACACTGTTCACAATGGGTAACCATCATCACATTTCACACATCAGGGTCACAGTGTTTAGCATCACAGCAACCACGAGTTAACCTGTGTACAGCAAATGGACAGACCAGGGCTGTGCCACTTAGAAGAATGTTTGGCCAAAAACAATTAAAACTAGCCCTGTACTACAAATATGATAGTTCAAATTCTTTTCAATTTTTCATAATTATTCTACGGTAACAAAGAGAACTCTGAAAGGAAAACAGAGAAATCTATATAACTTAGAATAGCTAACAAAAAGATACAAATAATTAATTTTTCCTAGATTCCCAATTCTTGATTGAAAGTTCTTTTCTTTTAAGGTTTTTAGCATCTGTTCAAAAGGGAATCCTGCTTAATCTTGTATTTCCCCCTTCAGTATCCTACTTTGCCATTAGTTTGGAAGCAGTAAAATGTTTTCCATCTGTTTCCAAGGTGGGTAGGAGTGTGAGGTCAAGTTTCTGTTTGTTGGTGATGAAGAGAAATTATAGGCAAGGAGAACATGTGCTGTCCACCATTTTTCATTGATTCAATAGTTCAATCGTGCTTTGTGGCACTCACGAGCAGGGTCTCACCTTGCAGTGGTGCAAGAGGTGTGGGTGCAAATGGCAATGGCCAGTCATGGCAGGAGAGGCCTTTAGAAAGTTTCTTCCCCTCTTTGAGTATTGGTGGAAAGGAATACAGCTGAAATTGTATTCTAATACATATATAATAAACCAAAGGAACATTATGCAAGCAACAATAGTAGCTGTTGGATCTGGATCTCAGCAAGGGGTGGAGAGATTCAACAGGTTAGTGTGAAAGCTGTAAAAAAGTTCTTCTCCCAGAATATGGATAGCCAAAGTAGTTGTAGACAAAAAGGATTCTTTCCTAGTTAGAGATGGTAACATTTTTTTTTAAATATGTAGACTGAAATAAATCACTGTTGAAATAGTGGAAGCTGTGCATTCCACTGAAGTTCTGAAGTCTTTTATCATGTGTATAATCTCTATGTCTCTCTTTTGTAATAAACCAATACTATTCAAATGAAAGGAAGGAAGGAAGGAAGGAAGGAAGGAAGGAAGGAGAAAAACTATGGAAGGGAAAGAGTGAATAAAAAATTAAAAAGAATAAGTAGAAATAAGAAATTAAAGAAAAAAGAAATAGTAACAATAATTAATAGAATTAATAATGGGATTAGACCTTTTTACCCTTGATTTGTACTCACTGATATTTGGAGGTAGCTTTGTGGTAAAAATTATTATATATCAAGTGAATGTGTAAACTTTTCCTGAATAAGAATGTATTGTTTAAGAGTGAGTATCTACATAGGACTCCAACTCACTGTCACTTTGTCAGTTACAACTTGACATGACGCACATCTCTATCCCATGCAGCAATTGGTGAATTCCAAACACTGGAGATAGATGCACACAGTCTTTTGGTTAGCAGCACGCCATGCTATAGATGACTCAAAGGTCTATCTAATACTGTTATCTATAGTTGTTCTGTACCACAGAATTGGAACCAACCCACAGCTGGCCCTCCAGCAGGATTTCAGGGACAGTAAATCGGACTGGAAGAGATTGTCTGTCCTTCTTCTATAGATCAGCTGGTGAATTTGAACTGTACGCCTTTGGGATTGCAATGAAGTTTCTTACAAGTCTTTTCTGCATTAGCACATGCCACATCCACTGATTGGCTTACCTATTCTCACCTCTTCACTCTCCTCCTTTTGTGTTCCTTCTATATCTTCTCCTTCATCTTCCCTCTTCTTTCTTTTTCTTTCACTATTTAAGTCAGAAGTGTAATCGTATTGGAAGCATACTAGAATATCTCACAGGACACAAAAACTGTCAGGCCTTTCAGCATACTAAAAAAAAAAGAATAAGAAAACCATCAAGAATCAGAAAGTTTATATCCACTTCTTACCTTGAATTCTCTCAGAATTTCACTTATATTTAACTATAATCTCTTGGTTTTATCTGCCTCTACGCATAGATGGCAGTCACAAACTTCCTGATTTTTTATTCCTTAGTTCAAGTTACACCTACCTCAACTGATTAAGTCCAAATTTCCAATTCTTAGGGGAGAACATCTGGAGAGTTTGGGTCAGGAGTTGATTTACAGTGTAATTAATTGTGGCCAGCAGATAATACCAATATGCCTGTCAGGGACAAATCCCTGATGAGAAAGGAAGAGCAAGTCTCAAAAGAATATTCAAGCTTTTACTTGGCCAGCTTCCTATGAAGCCATCAAGGCCTAATTTTGGTGTCATCTTTTCTGACTGAATGTTGTACTCCTACCTGTATCCTAACGTCTGGATAAGTTGTCCAAATGCATTCGTAAAACGTAACACCACTAATCCATATCTCATCTTATCCACTGGGCAGAGACTTTTTTGTCTTTCCTTATAGCTTTAAGCTGTAGTCCAGCTTCTTTCATGATAATCATCCAAAAAATAATTATTGAGTAAAAGCATGGATGCATAAAGGAGTTATTTCGCATTCATTCATCTTTTGCCATGTTTGCTTTCCTGCTTTCCCAGTACTCATAGTGATTTTTCATAATAAAATAAGCATAAGTAATTTGGAAATACATTGTTTAATACAAGGAACTCCTCTTTTTATTTTTATAACACCACCTCTAACACTATGCTCCATATTCTGAGCCTATCTGATGGTGATTTACCAACTCACCCAACTATCTTACTTATCTTGTGCTATAAAAGAAACAGCACAAACAGATGGCTTTAACAAACAAATTCATTTCCTCACAGATTAAGAGACTAGAAAGTCAATTCAAAGTGCTAGCTCTGGCGGAAGACATCCTCTCTGCTTTGGTTGTGGAAGGAGTTTCTTGTCCCTTCAGAGCTTCTGCTCCTGGGAAGTCCTCTACTTACAAAAACAAGCAAACAAACAAAACCCGACATAACAACCCCCTGCCCCAAGAAAAACAACAAACTAAAACCAAAACTGAAAACCTGACTGCTGTTGAGTTAAAATCCACTCACAGTTGTCCCTTCAACAGATTTTTCAGAAACTGTAAATTGCATAGGAGGAGATTGCCTATTTTTCTCCCATGGAGCTGTTCACCCACCAGATTCCCTTCTCTGCTTACTACTGTTACCTGTCCTCAAGTTTAAACTGATTTGTATCTGACCTTCCAGTGAGTTTTCAGAGGCAGTAAATTGCAAAGAATATTGCCTATCTTTCCATGGAAAGACCTTTGGATTGGCAGTGCAGCTCCATGCCACTAGACCATCAGAATGTTTTATACCTCACAAGAGACTGATTCAAGACATATTAACCTTGCCTCAATAATGTAACAAGGACAACCTATTTCCAAATGAGATTATAATCACAAGTATGAAGGTAATAATTTACAACACATATTTTTGAGGGACACAATTCAATTTATAATACCAATGAACAGTTCTTTATTGCTAAAAATGATGGCACTGTTTAGATATGATTGTATCAATATGACTTGTTATCAATGTTTTTATAATTTTGATGCTATCTTTAGAGTAGCAATCCTTCTAAATTATATATACATACATGCCCGTATCTCTTTTTTCATTTTGAAGGCACAATGCAGCATAAAATATTATTGTCTAATTGAGCTCATGCAAAACCTATAGCAAAGCCAAGAGGCTATTGTGCAAACAGAGGACGGGAACACTACATGGTTTAAAAATTAGGAAAGGGGTGTGTCAGGGTTGTCTTCTTTTTGATGCCTATTTTAGTGTATATTGTGTGTCGTGTGCCATCAAGTTGGAACCAACTCATAGCTGACCATCCAGCAGGTTTTCAGAGGCAGTAAATTGCACAGAAGGAGATTGTCCACAAAGCAACTAGTGCAGTTGAGCTGCATGCATTCAAGGGTGAAGCACAGCTTCTTACCACTAGGCCACCAGAGCTCCTTACTTAATCTGTATGCTGAGCAAATCATTTGAGAAGGTAGACTTTATGAAGAAAAATGTAACATCAGGATTGGAGGAAGACCTTTGTTATATAGATGACACAACCTTGCTTGCTAAAAGTGAGTACTTGGAGCACTTGCTACAGAAGGTTAAACACAACAGTCTTCAATATGCGTTGCATCTCCATACAAGAAAAAGCATCTTCCATTGGACTGATAGGCAAGATCATGATAGATAGAAGATTGAAACTGTCACTGACTTCATCTTACTTGGATCCACAATCAATATACTTGGTACCAGTCAGGAGATAAAGATACATATATCACTGGGAATCAGGAACTTCTCCAAAGGTTGAGAAGGGATGATGATATCAGATTGAGGGCTTAAGTACACTTGATCCAGGCCATAGTATTCAGTAACTTGTTATGCTTCTGAGAGCTGGACAGTAAATAAAGATAACAAGTGAAGAATTGCTACCTTTGAATTATGTTGAAGAATTAGTGTTGGAGAAGAGTACTGACTATCTCATGGCCTGCCAAAAGATCAAACAGATATGTCTTAGAAAGGCTACAGCCAGAGTGTTTCTTTGAGACAAAGTTGGCTAAGTTTTGCCCACATACTTTAGGCATGTTGCTAGAACAGGCTATACCTTGGAGAAGGACATCATGCTTGAAAAGGGGAGGAATGGCAAAAGAGAGGAAAACCCTCAGCTAGGTGGATTGACACAGTGACGGCCACAGTGGGCTTAAGTGTATCAGAGATAGTGAAGACAGCCCAGGATAGGACAGGGTTCAGATCTGTGTTCATAGAGTGGCTATGAGTTGTACTGGACTTGCTGGCACCTAGAAATAATAACAGCAACTAAGTATGTCTCCATTTATGCCTGAGCATGTGTCCTTCAGTTAATCTCATTTGAAAAATTCTAATTGGTTTTTTTTTCTCCTAAGAATCAGTTCACTCTCATAATTTTTGAGACACATAACAGATTCCTTGGAAAGTTTTTAAACCAATGATAGCATACTATTCAGGCTGTATTGTATCATTGGATATTTTATGTTTTTATGAAAACTAACATTTATTTTCAGATAAAAAGAATACAGATTTTTCTGTACAGACACACAAAATATACTTAAAAACTGTAAAGAAATTGGAAGTACAAATTTGTGTTTGATTATATAAAACTATTACAATGGCAGGAGATGATGCAGAATTTTAGAAAATCAACAGAATATTTGCAGCAAAAACTGCTTTGCTCTTTTATTAAAAAACTTTATCTTGATAATTATTGTTTATCATTTCTCTTTTATGAGTGTGTCATATAATAGTTTACAGAATTTTATGCTGTTGTGATTCAGTTATTTAGATTTCCATATGGTCCACAGATACTTAAAATTTTTTTTGGCATATTCACCTTCACCTTCCAATCATATATATTAATAGCTATTCTATATTAATTTTAATATTGTCTTTTTTTCTTTCTAAATGACTTATAGTCTTGTTTTCTACTTGTGGTTCAGTAGGGAAAAAAATAACATTTCTTAGAATAGTAGAGGGATGGATAAATTATGTATACTGCATTGAAACAGATGAGGGAGAGAACAGTTTCAAAGAAATATATGATAGGGTATTATGGTTATCACAAGAGACCAGAATGAAGGTTGCATAGTGGAGTGTAGTTGGGGCGGGGGTGGGGTGGGGAAGGTGGGTGGGTGGGGTGTCGGTGGGGATTATATACCAATGAAGGAATTTTACTTTCAAAGAGAAGAGCAAACTGGAGGGGAGGGGTGGGCAGGGAGAAAAGTGCAACAATGAATGAATGGAAATCCAGAATCTCTGTAAATGTTCATTAAAAAGAATAAAATAAAATAATAATAAATAAAGAATAGTAGAGGTCAAAAAAGGTAGATTCCCCCCCCCCCTTTAGTTTATCAAGACTATAACGAAATAATTTTGGAAGAAAGGTATGAGTCTTCTGTAAAGTTTTACAACCTTGGAAAACCTAGAGGAATGTTCTATCCTGCCCTACATGGTAGCTATGAGTTAGAGTCAATTTGAAGATTATACATATATAGACATATGAGCATTGAACATCCCATGGACAGCCAAGAGAACAAACTTGGAGAGGGTGCAGCTGGAGTGCTCTTCAGAGGCAAGAATGATGAGGCTTCACCTCACATAATGCTAGGAGGGGCTCTTCTTGGAGAGGGATATGATGCTGGAAAGGGTGGAGGGTTGGCAAAAGAGAGGAAGGCCCTAAACCAGTTAGAATGACATGGTGACTGCTGCAGTGGGATCTAATATGTCAGAAGTGTGAGACTGGCAGGATAGAACAGGGTTCAGATCTTTTGTTCATAGGGTCACTAGTTGTACTCAACTTGATGGTACCTTACAACAGCAATAACACATGTATATTCTCCACTCAAACTTGAGTTGCCTTTAAGTCAGAACTAACTCAAGGTTGGCCATTCAGTGAATTTTCAAGATTGTAAATAGTAGTGCAACTGTCTACTTGGACACTAACACTTCTAAATGCTTCTAAAAATATAAGTTCACATACATTTTTTTGGAGATTTTTACCATTATTATTATTACTAAATGTTAGCTCCATAGAACACGTCCTTAGAACACAGGCCTGGCAATGCGCTTCTGAAAATTCACAGCCTTAGAGTCAGTTCTACCCTGCACTCGCGAGTCGGAACTTGCTAGTAAGTAAGAGCAAGAACAGCGTCTTTATTTTGGAAGTTCCTAAGTGGCACAAATGATTTAGTGCTTGACAACTCATTGACAATTGGGTGGTCTGAATGCACCACTCAGAGATGTCTCGTAAGAAAGACCTTGTGATCTGCTTTTGAAAAATCACTAAGGAAAGTGGTGGTGTCTCCATGTGTTGGAATTGACACTTTGGCAACTGTTGTTTTGTTTTTCTTTGCTTTTATACCTGTAGCACCTATATTTATATCCTCCCATAAATTTGACATAAATATTATTGCTCATCCACTAAGAAGATATGGCCAGAGACCTCAACTCGAGAGATGAGGAAGTAATAGGAGAATATAGTAATGGAATATGATAGAGAACACTTGTTGTTGTTGTTTGTATGAGTAGAGGTTAAATACTGAAAAGTAAAGGAGCCTTCAAAGGAGAGTTGTTGGTTTTTGGGTTTTTTTAAATTGAAATTTTAAAGAAAGTTTATAGAGAACATGGATTTGCATTCATTCATTGTTGTACATTTTCCTCCCTGTCCTCCTTTACCCCGGCCCCATTCGCTTTTCTCTGAAAAAAAAAATTTTTTTTTCATTGTTGGTGGGAGTATAAAATGGTACAACCACTCTGGAAGTCAATATGGCACTTTCTCAAAAACTTGGAAATAGAAATACCATTTGACCAAGCAGTTCCACTACTGGGAATATACCCTAAAGAAACCAGACTGTGACCAAAGCAGATAAATGCACACCTATCTTTATTGTGGCTTTGTTCACAATAACAAAGAGATGGAAATAACCCAAGTGCCCATTAACCAACGAATGGATAGAGAAGCTGTGGTATATTCACAATATGGAATAATAGTATGCAGCATTGAAAAACAAGGAACTCATGAAATCGTATGCAAAATGAATGACCCTAGAGGACATTATCCTGAGTGAAATATCTCAGTCATATAAGGAAAAATACTAGTCCTGTTTACACATTATTACAGTGAGCTGAATGGGTACTGAGGCTTCACCAAAGAAGTACTTTTTTTAAAGAATAATTATAACAATTTTAAAAGCATTCTCCACAATCTCCCTTACACATACACACACACACACCACACACACAACATGTGGTGGTGTTGCCTTCAAACAGAAGAAGTTTTATGTCCTTAATGTGAGACAAGAACTTTTTTTAAAAAATGTACCTGTTAAGTGAGTATATGATTTACATTAGGAGACTGGTAATCTACGCCAGATTGTCATTTTCTCCTTCTCCCACCAAGGTTTCCTGGTATCCATATCAAGGCTCATGGCTGTCCCCTAACCATGTTATGGAAAGGCAGCCAGCCAGTGGGAAAGGGAGCCCTTATTGGGCGTTGCTGACACCATTCATATTTGACTGATAGTTGAGTAATCATCCTATCTGAAATTATCTTGCATTGCCTAAATCATGCGTATATAGTGAATGTTACATAATATAGCTGGCAGGTCTGTTTTAATTTAATTGAATAAAGATACAAATACTTTTTGGCTGTCATATATTAAATTATTATATGGAGGGGGAAAAAAGACAAATACTGCATAATGCCACTGTTATGCCACTGTTATAAAACAGGACTGGGGAGCTCTGGTGGCCTAGTGGCAAGGAGCTGCAACTACAATCCCAGAGGCTCACTGTTCGAATCCACCAGATGCTTTGCCAGGAAAGGAGGGACAGTCTCCTCCTGTACCAGTCAGATCTGATTTGACGGTACACGCACACAAAAATAATAAAATAAAAAAAAAATAAAACAGGACTGACATTGGGGGAGGGAACTAAGAAAAGGGGATAAATAATGTACACTGCATTGAATTAAATAAGGGAGAGAACTGCTTAAATGGAATATATGATTAGGTATTATTTGCAGAAAGGAGAGTTTTAAATCATTTCACTCGAGACCAGCCTCCTGATCCCTGGGAAGCACTGTTTTGTCACCTAAGATACACAGACAGCACAATGCTCGATGCATATCTCGTCCTTCAAATTAATACATGCCTTTCCACATTTTTTCTGATCCTATAGCAATGCAAAATATACTCATTTTGAGTTTCATGACTCCAGTACACTGCTGGATACCTGAGAAAATGGATGTTTTAAAGAAATTTAAACTACAAAGTTAATGATATGTCAGATAATACTTTTCTTGTAACAACTATGTGGCCTCAAGAAAGTGTTAATGCCAGAATTCAGTCCCTTCAGTAGAGTGCCTTGGCATGAGAGTACATTCTGACCTTGTTCAAATTGGGTCAAAGAGATGAGCTATTCCATTATAGTGTGTTCAAATTCCGTGTATTCCCTCAAGTGCTCAGCACAGTAAGCATGTTTTCCAACAACAGTATGTAGGATTAAAGTATCTTCTAATATCAAGATGCTACAATTTTACATTAATAGTTTGAAGCCTGACTATGTTATTTTTTAATATGTTAGTTCAGTGGGTTACAGCTGAAAACCAGTTCAATTCTTAGGGGAATATAAGCACATGAGAAAGCTATTTAATTCATACCTAGAATAATTGAAAGTATAATTAGGACACAATTACTGCATTTTTCAGGTGAAAAAATAATGCACGGAAGTTTATGTTTATGTTTCTTTAGTTAATGGAAATGAATAATTAAAAAATAATTTTATCTCTTTAGTTAATGGAAAGAATAGTGCAAACATTGTAAGTTCTAGCAAACTTAAAATTTATATGACTCATATTAAATGTTTCTATTTACTAAGTTTTATATTAAAATTTAAATTTAAGATAAGATTCCAAGCACAATTCTATGGGATAATGTGGATAGTCTTCATTTTTCATTTGTTGACTTCTTTGAATCTTGAAAATTCCTTCCAATTTTGGTAAAGTTTATCACTTTACAAAGAATTTTGTTTTAAAACATTGTTTTTAAAAATTATAAAATAGCTTTAATGACAAATGTTATTATTATGTACCAACGAGTTGGAAATGACTCAGCTGACTCTCCAATGGGTTTTCAGAGGCATTATATTGCATGGGAGTTGATTGCCCTTTTTTCTCCATTGGAGAAGCTTGTGGATTTGAATGATGAACTTTTGCAATGGTAGTGCAACTCTTCACCACAACAATAGCAGCAAAACCAGATATTTAAAAAATTTCTTGGGATATATTAATGCATTTTATATATCTTTTATTGTTATTGAGTTGAAGTTCATTTACAGCTGAACCTTCCTTAGTGGGTTTTCAGAAGCTGTAAAGCACACACAAGAAGATTGTCTTTCTCCCAGAAAAACTGGTAGATTCATATCAGCAGACAACACATAGCGCTTTTAGGTTAGCACATCAGCCCACTACAGGCTGTGCCAACAGAGGTCCTCTAGGGAACAATGGAAACCTAGTAGCCTGGATTAATAACACAAGCCTTTTCTCCTTTATAGATTATTTTCAGGGCATCGTTGTAGGTATTTTATAAGTATCATTTGGCCAAAAAAAATTTAAACATTTTGTTTTTATTTTAGTTAAATTTGATTGACATCTTTGCCTTTTTAGTGTGGTGCTTAAAATTGACTGGTATTGTCAATTCTCAATTTAATAGATGCTAAAAATATTTTTCTTTTTGAAAAAAATCATAATGATGCAAAATTTATTAGCATAAAACTCTAAGAGCTCCGTTAAGAGTAATAATCTTTTTGTTGCTTTGTTGCCTTTAAATTTATATTCAAACTGAATATGGTGGTTATTTTCATTAAATAAACTGGTTATACGCTTTTGTCTTCTAGACAATCATATTTATTGCTGAATTATCACTTTAGTTATTTTATTTTTAATAGTCTTAGTATTTTAAACTGCAAATAGTAATTTGTTTTGTGAAACAATATGACATAAAATGTATATATGCGAGCTGATGGTCTCTTCTACATCCCTGTTATTTTCATACCCTTGCTGTAACCAATTTGAAAAGGATTCTTTTTTTTTTTCTTTTTATTTTTTTGAAAAGGATTCTGTGATACCCTTTAGCAACTTTGTCTTGCCCACTCATTGCATATGGGCATACATGTATATTTAGAGAGGCATTTGTTTGTTTATTTTTTTAAAAAAATGATGGTATATAATCATGTAGCTTAGTGTTAAGAATTGAGCTGTCATTGCAAAGGCATGTGGGGTTTTTGTTTTGTTTTGTTTTCTTGTTGTGTACCATTAAATCGGATCTGACTGGCACAGGAAAATATTTCCCCTCCCTTTCCAGCAGAGCAACTGGTGGATTTGAACCATGGGCCTTTAGGATTGCAGTGCAGCATTTTGCCTTTAGGCCACCAGAGCTCCAGCCATGTGGTTTTAATCCACCAGCTGCTCCTGAGGGAGGAGGAGAGGTAATCTTCTGTGTGATGTGCTGCCTTTGAAAATCCACTGCAGAGTCAGTTAATGGTTGGTTCCAACTCCATAGTTCATAAGAGCAACAATTATGTCATAAAAATTAAATAATTATGGAGAGACAATACAACCCTGACACTCACCTTTCTTCATTTTAAACCACGTAGTGCTCTGTTCACACAACAGCCTCTTGGTTTAAATATAGATTTTTCCTGAGTACAATGAAGCATTCTGGGATTCATCATTACAGTTAGCTCCCTGTGGTCTCCAGCTGCCTTAATTGCAGGCATGTGGTCTTGACTATCAGGACAGTCTTTTAAATCACCGACAGCTATGGGACTAGGATAAGAAAAAGAATGCTTCCTACACTGGTCAACAAGACTTGTGGCAGCAAGACTTACGGAAGACTGAAGAAAACCTTGGTGATGGTGTTGAAGAAAGTGTAGTATTGCTTTGGAGAAGCTGTGGCAAAGTGTGCCTTGAGGCTCCTTGCCTTTGGGCTGGCCAGAGTTAAAGGGTTTTGTTTATCTTGCTGGATTTTCAATGAAAAGCTCAGAGGCAAACATTGCTGGATAATTTGGATTTGACTGCTGAACTGAAATCAGATCCTCGATTAATTGAGGAATTGCACCTTGGAACTGTTGGACTAAAAACTGGACTTGTATTGGGAGATATTCTTTGTATCCCATGCTCTCCAACTTATTTCCTCAATAAACCACATTTTTGGTACTACAGTCTTGAGTCCATGAGTCAACAATGGATAAATGAACTGCTTGCTGTTGGAGGCACAATGGAGCTGGGCTATGTATGGGCTCTTCATCTGTTTTCTGCTCTGGGGAGATGAAAGATTGCATTATTCTTACTCCCTCTTGCCCTTTCAGAGAGATGATCACAGCCCTGTTCTACCATGTCCCATTTTTTCCTCTTTAGACAAACACCCTCAACCACATGGGTTGACGTAGTAACTTCAACATGGCACAAGATAGCATGTTGTTGTTGTTGTTGATATGTGCTATCAATTTGCCTGCAAATCATAGCAACCCTATATGTACAACAGCCCTCAACTCTGCCCTGTCCTGTGCCAATCTCACTGTCTCTGACACACCTACCCCCATTACCCCAGTCACTGAATTGATCCTTCTCATTGAGGGTCTTCCTTTCTTACACTGCCCCTCTGTCCTCTCAAACATGATGTCCCTCTCCAAGGACTGGTCCCTCCTTGCAACATGTCCAAAATATGTCAGATGAAGGTTCAGAATCCTTGCCTCCAAGGAGCAGCCTGATTTCACCCTCTCTAGGACAAACCTAATCGTTCTCTTAGCAGTCCATGGGATATTCAATACTCTTCTCTAACAGCTTCTCTAACAGCTCAAAGGCATTAATTCTCCTTCTGTTTCCCTAGTCATTGTCCAGCTTTCTGATGCATAGCAAGTGATTACAAAGACCATGGTATGTATCAGGCACACCTTAGTCTCCTGACTGACATTGTTGCTCATCAGTACTTTAGAGAGGTCTCTAACAGCAGACTTTCCCATCATAACACCTCTTTTAATTTCCTGGCTGCTGGTACAAAGAGTGTTGATTGTGGAGCCAAGCAAATTCCATACCCAGAGCTACGTCCCCAGTTCTTAAATGTCAAATCAACTTCAACTCATAGCAACCCTGTGTTCAACAGATGGAAATCTTAGCCAATAATGCATGACCCTCATAGTTTTCATAGTGCTAAAACGAATTTATTATTTTTTTTTGCAGTCAGTCTGTTTTATTCAGGGTATTTCTCACCTTTTCTATTGTGTAAAATGGGAATTTTTGTTTTAGAGAAAAATTTAACTTCTATCATTCCAAAAGACTAGAAACATCCACTTACAGCTGTCAAGTTGGAGCCAACTCATATAGCTGACCCTTGAGGTTTTCAGAGACTGTATATTGCACAGGAAGAGATTGCTCGTCTTTCTCTCACAGTGGTTTGAACCACCAGCCTTTGGGTTGGCAAGGCCACTCTTTCTCACTAGCCTACAGAACTTTTTCATTGTGTAATTGTTGTTATGTACTGCCCAGTGAGAATCATTACAGAGCTGACCCTCCAGTGAGTTTTCAGAGACAGTATATCTCATGTTAGCAGATCCACTTTGTCCTTCAGAGCAGTTGGTGATTTTGAACTGTCCATGTCATTAAGTTGACAGTGTAACTCCTTACTTCTGAGCCACCAGATCTCTCTTATTGTGTGACTGGGTTTTTTTTTTTAACTTTGCTTTTAGAAAATAATTCATTTCTGTTTATAGTCATGGACCAGCAGGAAATTTTTGTAGTGTTAACTTCTGGGTTTTAAAGATGTGTGTATGTCTGTGTGTATGTGTATGTGTGTTTTCTTTTCTTTCCCCAACACAAAAGTTGTCCTCTTGTAGAAGGAACCTGACTCTGGTTCTTTGCTGTTTACAGGGTAAACTCATTCCACATAGGAACTGGACTCCTGCGGCTCTGCCACTGGTTTCAAGTATTCTCACGCTCATGGAGAATGAACTTCTGGCATGTTTAGAGATACGGATTTCCACTTTCTGTCTATGTACTAAGTAACCTACATATCTCTTTCATTAATCTTATCAATGAATGTTTGATGTAGTTAAAAGTAACTATATAATTTTAATACCTGTGTTTTATTAAAATGAGAAATTTCCATTCATTATTATTCTTATCCCTTTATCAGAAGTACTGTTCACCATTCCAGTTTTTTAAAAGCTTTTAAAAAATACCTGGCATATTAAAAAATCTGGTATTTGAATGATGTTTTCCTTATCTCGTCCTGCATTTTAAAAGTGCAAAGCTAGGCCTTTTGCCATCTCAGATTGTTGTTAAACTGGAATGCATTTGCATTGGTTGAGACATATTAAAATAATCAAATAATATGTGTGTTATCATCCCTTCTATTGCATCCATTAATCACACAGGCAGCCCTTTTTGTCATGATCTAATAAAGATCTATTCTATTGGTCTGATAATATGATAAAAGTTAAGAAATCAGGCCACACAGTGAAACATTCATCATTCCTTCTCTTTATTTCAAAATTTGGCACACCATTTCTAAGACTGTAAGCTAATTTTTAATTATAAATTTATCACACCATTTATAAATTTTTGTGTTTATTTTTATACAACAGATGAATGATTAAACTATACATAAAAGAGATTATATATGTTTTCTTAAGTACTTAGAAAATTCAGGTACATGGTTTATGGTTTGAATGTTGGAAGTTTGATTTCAAAATTAGGTCTTAGGGAGAGAACAGAGGGGTCTAGAGCTGGATTGCTTGTGTTCTCCTCCCTGTTCTGCCAGTTACCCTGCTAAGTTACTTGAAAAATGTTCCTTGTGTTCACTATTTCTTAATGTCCTTGCCAATGTGTTAGAGTTAATACACTGTACTCAGTTGCTAAACCAAATGATGATGGTTCCAACCTACTCAGAGGCTGTGAGAGAGAAAAGATGTGGTGATTTGATCCTGTAAAGATTATTGCTCATCAAATCCTATGTGGCAGTTCTTTTCATGTAAAGTAGCTATGAGCCAGAATTAACTCAAGCCAATACAAAAACCCCAAAAGTTTGTTATGAGTTCAAAATGATGAAAATGTGTAAACATGTTATTAAGTGCGGTCTAGTGTGAATGAACTCATAGCTGACCCTCCAGGAAGTTTTCCGGTGAGGTTGTAAATCACATGGGAGGAGATTGCCCATCTTTCTCCCACAGACCAGCTGCTGAACTCGCCCTCAGGCACCGTTGGGTTGAAGCACAGTTCGTTATTAATAGGCCATCAGAACTTCCTAAGGCACTTAAAAGGATGGCAAAAAAGTAAGCATGGGATAGATCTTAGCAATTATATTATGTATAAAGGAAGGTTACGTTTTTGTCAGTCTAGAGTTAATTATTTGTATTTGCCAAGCATTATAGTAGAACTATCAGTGAAGACATTCTGTGGTTTCCTGGAGCTATGGCAGAAGAGTAGTTAAGCCCTTAAAAGATAAGCTGCTTACTAGCAGAAAATTAAAAGAAAAAAAGGCAGCTCAAGTCCGCAAGACCCTCTTAGATTACAGCTTTGAAATTCTATGGGGCAGTTCTGCTCTGTTCTACGAGATCACTATGAGTTGAGATCAACTCAGTGCTAATAGGCTGTGCCTGTACCTTTGGGGTGTGTGTGTGTGTGTGTGTGTGTGTGTGTGTGTGTGTGTGTGTGTGTGT
>NW_006399933.1:3280634-3288781 GCF_000299155.1 Elephantulus edwardii | reverse complement strand
GTTTCCACACTCTGTTGGGTCACCCTTGTTTGGAATGGGAACAAATATAGATCTCTTCCAGTCAGTTGGCCAAGTGGTTGTTCTCCAGATTTCTTGGCACAGCTTGTTGAGCACATCCAGGGTAGCATCTGTTAGCTGAAATATGTCAATTAGTATACCATCTATTCTGGGGGCCTTATTTTTTGCTATTTCCTTCAAAGCAGCTTGAACTATCTGCCAATTCCTTTCTATACAATGACTCAGTGTATTCCCCCCATCTTCTTTTGATACCTCCTGAATCATTCAACAAGTTCTCTATCTATAATTATGTTGCCTACTAGTCAAATGCTAGGATTTTTTGTTTTCTTGATGTTCAGATATAATCCATTTGAAGATTGTAGTCTTTCATCTTCTGCAGCAAGCATCTGAGGTCTTCCTCACTTTCAGCAAGTAAAGCTGCGTCAACTGCATAATGCAAGTTATTGGTGAGTCTTCCTCTAATTTTGATGCCACATTCTTCTTCATAAAGTCTGGTGTTTTCAATGTCATATTCAGCGTGCAGATTGAATAGGTATACAGAAATGATATAGCTTTGACACACACCTTTCTTAATTTTAAAATATGCAGTGTTCCCTTGCTCTGTTCAGACAGCAGCCTGTCTAAATTCCTCATGAGCACAATAAAATGTTCTGGGATTTTCATTCTTCTTCATTTTAGTCATCAACTGTTGTGATCCACACAGCTAAATCCAAAGTATGTAAGACAAAGGCTCACTAACCCTGTCTCTAAGGAGCACTATGGCTGCACTTCTTCTAAGACAAGTTTATTTCTTTTTTAACAAGTACTTAATCTTGGTTAACACGTCAATACAAAGGCATCAATTCTTCTTTGGTCTTTCTTACTT
This sequence comes from Elephantulus edwardii, assembly GCF_000299155.1. NCBI lineage: Eukaryota > Metazoa > Chordata > Mammalia > Macroscelidea > Macroscelididae > Elephantulus > Elephantulus edwardii. The sequence goes on along the minus strand of NW_006399933.1, from coordinate 3,287,898 downwards.
ATTGTCAAATTTTCAGATGTATTGAAAATACCACTATTTGGGTCAGCTACACCTTAGTCTTTAAGCTGACATCCATGCTCTTTAACACTTCATTGACGTCTTTCGCAGCACATTTATTCAGTGCAGCACATCTGTTGATTTCTTGATTGCTGCTTCCATGGATGTTGATTATGGAACCAAGCACAGTGAATCCTTGACAACATCAATCTTTTTTTCTATTTCTCATTATTGGCCTTGTTGTGAGGATTTTTATTTTCTTGATATTAATACGCAGCCCATACGGAAAGCCATTGTTTTTGATCTTCTTTGACAAGTGTTCAAGTCCTCTTCACATTCACCAAGTAAGGTTGTGTCATCTGCATAAAACAAATTCTTAAGTTTGCTTCCAATTTTGATGCCATATATATCTTCATGTAGTTTAACTTCTTATATTATTCACTCAGTATGAACAATAAATTTAAATTCTTTCTCTATTTGTAGAGAAATTTAGATTTCTTAAAATCTCTTCCATTTGTTTCTATGTGTCCTTTTGAAGAATTTTAAAATCTATGTCAAAGAGCAACTTTTCTCAAATTTGTCATTGGTTTCTGATGTTTATATGCACCAGTGGACTACCATTGCTTTAGACACTGTTACAAATTAAATTATATTGTGTTGTTGTTATGTGCATTTGAGTCACCTGCGAACCATAGGGACCCTTTGTACAAAAGCTCTGAAGCCTGCCCTGTCCTGAGCTAGTGTCACTGATTCTGACACACCTACCCTCATTGCCCCACTTACTGTCTTAATCCACCTCATTCAAGGTCTTCCTCTCTCAAGCTGTTCCTCCAACCTTCTGAAAAAAATGCTCTTCTCCAAGGACTGATCCCTCCTGGTCACATGCCCAAAGTATGTGAGAGGGAGCTTCAAATCCTAGCCTCCAAGGAGAAACTTGGTTTCATTCTCTCCAAGACAAACATATTTGTTTTCTTAGTAGTCCATAGTATGTTCAGGACTCATCGCCAGCACCAAAATGTAAAGGCATCAATTCTTCTTTTGTCAACCATTGTCATTGTCAATCTCTCTGATGCATAGCAAGTAATTGTTAAGACCATAACCTGGATCAGATATACCTTAGTCGCTAGACTGACATCGTTGCTTCTTAGTACTCTAGAGAGGTCCCTGACAGCACATTTTTCTCGGTACCATTTGTTTTCTGATTTCCTTACTGCTAATGCCAAGAGTGTATGTGTTGATTGTGGAGCAAGCAAGCTGAAATTGTTAACAATCTCAACCTCTTCTCCATCTATAATGGAGCTGTAAATTGGACCAGTGGTGAGAATTTTTGTCTTCTAGATGTTGAGCTCTCCTTCCAAAATTAGTGTTCCTATAGCAGGAGTGACCTCCACTTCCGAAATAGCTTGCCTCCAGAAACCCTATGAACCTGGAGAAATGAAGAAAGTTATACAAGTGTTCAGGACTTTTGTTCATAGGGTCCCTATGAGTTGTCTACGACTCAACGGCACTTATCAGCAACAACAACAATAATCCTAACTATACTCTGGTGGCCTACTGGAAAGGAGTTGGCTGCCAACACAAAGCCAGGTGGTTCAAATCCACCAGTCACCCCATGAGGAAAAGATTCACAATCTCCTCCTATATAATTACAACCTTTGAAAATCTGCTGGAGTGTCAGCTATGAGTCTGTTCTTACTCAAGGGCACATAACAACAACAACAGTATTGCTGTGGTTACCGTCTCATTTGGGAATGCTTTGTTTTTGTTATGTTCATGAAGCAGGATTGGTAGAGTGATTCTCTTATGCCAGTGTCTTTTGAGATACAGGAAATTAAATAAGTGAGCAGAGGAGAGATGCAGTAAAATCGTTGCCTGACACAGATCTCCAAGGAACAAGAAAGCAGAAATTAAAGAGATCAGGGCCTTTCGCTGAAGGCAACAGTGATAAACTTTCCCTGGGGCCTTATCTAAATGTGAATAAAGTTTGCTAAAATCACCCATGTGTGGTATTTATGTTATAGCAGCATCAGATAACTAAGCCAGAGACACCATAACCTCAAGTGTTACAATTATGTTGCTGCTGCAGACTGGTGATAATGAAGATACTAAGGCTACTTGTCCCTGTGCAGAAAATATGTCCATGTGTTTGCCTGTTAGTGCTGTGCTCTGACACCCATATGCCAGAGCCACACTGCATTATTCATCACAGCCAAGGAGGCTGCAGCTCTCACTGCCTTTGTGTTATGATTTCAAATTACCTCTCACTGATGTTCTACTTAAAAATAATTCTTAGATTGTTTATTTATAATCTGCCTATACTTAAATTGCTAATAGTAATCTCTGAGAGACCTGAAGTAGGATTAAAATTGGTGTGAATATTATTGTGATATACTCAGAATTTTCACTCCTTCCCAGGATCCTCTTATATCAGACAAAGCATCTTCTCTGTTAAAGATTAAATTCATTGAGTCAACTTGAATATACTTATGCTCAAGCTGGAATCCAGCTAGTAAGAAGTGGTGGTAAGATTTCTTCATAACAAGATATTACCCATTAAATACCTCTAGTTACACAGGAGAGTTTATAGCTCTGGACTGGGTAATTCTTATTACCTTTCAGTAATGAAGGGATATATTGCCTAATGAGTGCCTAATATTTTTAACAAAATGTAGACTGAATATTCCATTATGTGCATTTTAATAGCTGTTTTCACGGATATAATTAATTTTACAATAATTTGGACTCATTTATATAACAAGAGAAGAATTTGCATTGATAATGTGGAATTGTGAAATAAAATAGAAAATATCTTCTGAGTATATTGTAATTTAAACATTTTTTACATAGCAGTGAGCAATTTGTTAAAATTTGTTAAAACACTTATTATAGTACACGGGTTGAATTGCAGAGCATATTGAAGTAATATAAATCTTTAGCTTTTCATATCAGAGTTTTAAAGAATTTACTTTTCTGCCTCTTGGGTTATGACATCACAGAAACTTTCAATGAAATTGGAGCCTTGTAATTCTACACAGGGTGCACTTTTTCACTGCATAATAAATATAAAATTATATCTGTACCTTGGGTCCTATTTCAATTCCATGGGAGTAGTAATTGTCTAAAGAAAATAATTAACTGCTTCAAGTAGTGAGCTGTTCAGATTATTTTTGAATGAGTAATAATACAAAGTCACTGAAATTTGCCACTTTATCAGAGTTACAAATAATATTATACAGTGATAGTAGAAAACCAAGCATTTCTTACTATTGAAAACTGATTTCTTAACAGCTAATAGATCAAGTTCAAAGACCTTTGTTTTTGCAATAGAACATTTTCCCTTGGAGAAGGGTGTTTACTGCAAACTGGCTTCTTCTTTGCCAGTCAATGAATCAGAGTCTAAGAATCTCTCTTAAACCAACGGTTTTCTGATTATTTCATTTTGGTGATCAAATTGAAAAGGGTGTATAAATTTTGTGTTATATTTTATTGAAAATATTGAATGTGGCAGTTTACATCATTGCACTTAATAGGGCTAACTATTCTAGAAAGCTGTAGTTTGTATATTTTTGTCACTACTTTTCTTAAATACTGACAAACTAAGACATTAGTTGACACTTGTCAACTAACTTGTTAGGTGCTGCTGAGTCAGGGATGGCCCATAATGACAATATGGTCAACAGACCTGGACTCTGTCCTATCTTCTGCAACCTTCACAATTTCTAATATACTCAAGACCATCGCTGCAGTTACTGTGTAAATCCACTTGTTTGAGGGTCTTCCTCTGTCATTCCACCTTCCCAAGTATGGCATCACCCTCTAGGGGGATATTCTTTGATATGATATCCCCCTCCTAAAAGTCTGCCCAATTGTGTGAGATGAAGCTTTGTTGCCTTTGCCTCCAAGGGGCACTCTGGCTGCACCTTTCCCAAGTTATAACTATTTGGTTTTGTGACAGGCCACGAGATACTCAGCACTCTTTTCTAGCACCACGTCTTGAATTCTTCTTCTGTAATTCGTATTCATTGTCCAGCTCTCAGATACAGAACTAGTGATTGCAAAGACCATGGCCTGACTCAGGGGCACCGTAGTCCTCAAACTGACATAATTTCTCCTCAGTAATTGGCAGAGGTCCTTGACCTGCAGATGTGTAATATGTCTTCTGATTTCCTAACTGCTGATTCGAAGGGTACTGATTGTGAGTCATGGGTCATGTAAGATCACGTGACTTACCATTTCAGTCTTTTCTCCATCTATCATGATGTTTCTATGGGTCCAGAGGTGAGAACTTTTGTTTTCTTGATATTGAGATGCAATCCATATTGAAAGCTCAGTTCTTTGATCTCCTCAAGCAAATACTTCAAGTCTTCCTCACTTTCATCAATCAAGGTTGTGTCATGTGCATAAAGTGGATCATCGATGAGTCTTCCTTTGTTCCTAAAGTCACGGTCTTCTTCCCAGAGTTCAGCTTCTTGAATAATTGACATGTAAGGACATGCATTTTGTTTTATTTGATTTGTTTTTATATTTAATTTTCCTCTTGTTACATTTGAACAAGGAAAGTTGTGATACAGATAGGGCTATGTTTATTTTGTCTCTCAAATGTAACAAAGACCCAGATATAAATTGTCTTTAAATTTAAGATCTGGATCAGAATCAGAGGACTTCTATAGGGACTACTGAGAAGTAGGATGTGTTGAAAGAGACTCAAGAAAGGATACCTTGTTTTAAACAAGTATTTTTACTAATGCATCAGTTTTTCTGCAATATTAACCATGTTTTAGGAAGTTGCCCTCCTACCCAAAGATGGCACTTTTCTGACAGTTTGAATCCACCGGTGGCTTGTTGGTGGAGAAAGGCTATCAATTTTTCTTGTGATTTTCAGCCTACTGAACACTCAGCTAAGTCAATTCTGACTCCATGGCCATAACTTTGACTTTTGATGGTGTTAAATGTTCCTAATTACTACAATCAACGTTGATCAATTAGCATTTCTAGAAATTATACTGTAGATACTCTTATTTGGTTCTTTTAAAAATGTTGTTTTACTTTATAAATTTTCCCTTCATTTGAGAATTGTTAAAAAGAGTTACTCTGCATGTTGATACTAAAGTGGAGAGTGTGTGTCAGGGATGGATGTGTCCTGTCTCTCTACCCGTTCAATCTGTATGCAGAACAGATCTTATGAGAGGCTGAACTTTATGAGTAGGACTGTGGCATCAGGATTAAAGGAATACTCATCAACAACCTGTGTTATGCAGATGACACACCATTATTTACTGAGGAGGGCCTGAAACATTTGCTGCAGGGGATCAAGGACTGTAGTCTTCAATATAGATTGAAGCTCAACATCCAGAAAGTGAAGAATTCTCACCACAGGGCCAATTGGCAGCATCATAATAGATGGAGAAGAGATTGAGATTGTTAATAATTTCCGTTTGCTCGGTTCCACAATTAATACTCTTGGCACCAGTAGTCAGGAAATAAAAAAATTAATTGCATTAGAAAAATCTGCTGTCAGGGACTTCTCCAGAATGCTGAAGAACAAAGGTGTTAGGCTAGACACTAAGGTGAGCTTGAACCAGGCCATGGTCTTCACAATTACTTGCTATACATAAGAGGACTAGACAATGACCGAGGATGACAGAACAAGAATTGATGCCTTTGAGTTGTGCTAAAGTAGAGTCTTGAATATAGCATGGACCACCAAGAAAACAAATAGATCTGTCTGGGAGAGAGTGAAACCAATATGCTCCTTGGAGGCAATGATTTTGATAATCCATCTCACATACTTTGGAGAAGTAGCTAGAAGGGATCAGTCTTTGGAGAAAAATATCAAGCTTGAAAGGGTCGAGGGACAGCACAGGAGAGGAAGACCTCAGATGAGATGGATTGACGCAATAACTGGTAATGAGGGTAGGTGTGTCAGAGACAGTGAGATTGACTCAAAAAAATTCAGAGCTATTGTGCATAGGGTGGCTATGAGTTGCAATCAACTGGACGACACGTAACAGTAATAACTAGTGAGAATTACTGGAAATCACATTAATCTTAATGTTGTGTAATGTTTTTGTTAGATGCTATTAAGTCAATTGTAACTCCAGTGACCCTCTATGCAGAGCAAAACAAACTCTAATTCTGCACCAGGCTCACAATTGTTCCTATTTCTGAACCCATTGTTGCAGCAGCTGTGTTAGTCCATTTCACTGCCAGTCTTACTCTCTCCTACTGACCATTTACACAGCAAATGTTTTTGATGAATATTTGCTGTAAATAGATGTTGGTTCAATTGCTTAAAAGTGAGAACAAATTCATATGATATAAAGGGTAATATTAAAAGGAGGATTCGTGCATGGAAGTTTGTAAACTGAGGAAATATGTGTGGTTATACATGTTCTTATGGCATCTTGACTCTGAGTTAATAAAATTTGTTTAAAAACAAGATACTTTATAAATGAGTTTCACTGTAATATAGCCACATTGCACTGGATTTCAGTTTCTATTTTTTGTTTAAGAGATGGTTGGCTTTCAAATGGAAGAGAATTTGGCATTTAGCTGTTAAAAAAGTAGAGAAAGATAAAAACCTACCAGATGGAATCAACAAATTCTGGAAATTTCTTGAATTATGAAAGTCCAAAGTAATGACTGTTTTTAAAGGAGTTTTATTTTAAAATTACATGCATTTTCTTTTGAAAGAACTTATAATTTTGCCAAATATATCAGTATTTTCAGGTAAACAGAATATCAAAAGCACAATAACTTCTAAACATATCAAATATCCCATAATAAAGCCCATATACCAAATACTTAATATAGTACAGTGTAAACTCTGACTCAATTATCAGAATCTTAAACTATTTTTTTTCACAATCTGGTGAATTTTTTCTTTAACTTTAAAGGATAGAATGCAATCTGTCCTAATATATCTACTAAACTACTGTGGGTGATGATAAAGGGAAATTACCAACCGTAGAAGGGTTTTCATAAGAAAAGTAAAAAAAAAAACTGTAGCAGATTTTCAAGTGTAATTTTGCTGACTTCATTTTTTTCTAGGTTTCTATTGCAGAAAGAACAGATTTTTAAAAGAAAAAGTTGGTCTGCAGAATGTGTAACTTTATATTCATGTAATTTGAAGGCTATTGGCATATTGAATATTGGCCTCTATATTTTTGATAGTATATATACTATAAAAATGTTAGCTTTTTGTTTCTATCTTCACAATGTATTGATTAATTAGTCCAAGAAGCCTTTATTATCATATTATCATTAA
>NW_006399933.1:3279706-3280534 GCF_000299155.1 Elephantulus edwardii | reverse complement strand
GAAGGCCCTCTATGAGGAGGAATGATTCAGTGACTGGGATAATTGGGATGGGAGTGTCAGAGACAGTGCGATTGGCACAGGACAGAGCGTAGTTTAGGGCTGTTGTACATAGGGTTGCTATGAGTCACAGGCGACTCGACGGCACATAACAACAACAACAACAACAACAACCTTTAATAAGTAATAAATACATTTCCCTCTACTTTTCTGAGCATGATATCCTTCTGCAGGAACTAATCTCTTCTGAAAATTTTTGTTATGTGATGTTGAGTTGATGATTCATAATGACTTTAAGAGCAATAGCTCTGAACCCGGCTCTATCCTATGCCATCTTCACTAATTCTGACAAAGTTTGGTCCACTATAACTGTGACAATACATCTTTTCAAGGGTCTTCCTCTCTTACATGACCCTCCACCTTTCCCAGCATGATTTCCTTCTCCAAGAACTAGCCTCTCCTAACAATATGCTCAGTATATATGGGATGAAATTTCACCAGCCATGGATCTGAAGAGCACCTTGGCTTCACTTTCTCCAGAAAAGACTTGTTTGTTCTCTTGACAGTCCAGTGAGTATTTACTATTCTTCTAAAATACCACAACTCAAAGGCACTGGTTCTTTTGTTATCTTTATTTATTGTCCAGCACTCAGATGTATAGCAGGTAATAAGAAAAACCATGGCTTGAATTATGTGTACCTTGGACTTTAACATTATTACTGTTCCAGACTTTGAAAAGATCCCTGACAGTAAACTTTCCCAATTCTATCTGTCTTATCTTACCTTATCTCCTGACTGCTGGTACCAAGGGTATTGATTGTGGAGACAAGT
>NW_006399933.1:3268768-3276446 GCF_000299155.1 Elephantulus edwardii | reverse complement strand
CCTCTCTAGGACGAACCTGTTTGGTTTCCTAGCAGGCCATGGTATATTCAACACTCTTCTCCAGGACCACAGCTCAAAGCATCAATTGTCCTTCTATTGTATATATATAATGTGTGTGTGTGTGTGTGTGTGACACACGCACACACATACACACATCTGTTGGTAGTTAGATATAAAAGGATCAAGGGCCATGTAAGGAGCACCATACCTGACCTCCACCAACTTCACAGGGAGGGGGGGAAATTGTCCCTCTCCACAGCATCAGTCACACAAAACCAATTTCTATTAGGTCAGAAATCACATTTCTATGCCTCTTTCCACTCATCTCAGTCTTATTGCTTTGTTGGATCCAAAATCCAATATGATAACTCACAGACCACACAGAGCCATATTGGAGAAGTCGAAAGATTATAATCCAAATTAATAAGAGAGTATAGTCAAGACAGCTTCCAAAATGTACACACAGGCATCTCAGCCTTGCCCCTGTGGTTCTAAGTGTTCCCAAGTTCTCAGTCCTGCCAGTACTGAGTTTGTTCCCCATTGTCCAACAAAGTTATCAATCCTGCTAAGATAGGCTCTCTTCTGCAACCTCCCCCTGCCCCTGAAAGTCAAGTCTTGTCTCCAGTTTGGCCATGGCTGCTGCTACCACAAAGCATGTACTGCTTCTGTTTCACTGGGTTTGGAGAGATCTCTCTTCTCTCCTGGCACAGGAAAAGATCTGCCTCTGCAGCTAGAGCTCTGCAATTTATTGGTGAGACTAGCTAATCCTCTTATAGGGACAATTCCCTTGTGGAATGGTGGATAGCCAATCCCCTGGTGGATAAGTCGACACGACCTATTCACATAGTCTCGCCCACTCAGATGGGTCAGTTATCCACATTTGAATAATGCTGGAAAAGCTGTATTGAAAGACAAACTTCATTATAGATATGTCTTAACAGATCTACTAAACTTTGGGTAATTATGATAAATATATACACACACACACTTAACACTAAAGATAAATACAAAGTGAAGCTTCCTAAGGGATGAGGATAAACAAAAACACAGGAATAAGAAAGCTGTTGTTCTTATTTTGTGTTGTTGGGTTGATGTTGATTCAAAGTGACCCTATGCACAACACATTAAAACCTTGCCCTTTCCTGTGCTATCCTCAGAAACTCCCATTATTGCAGTATTATTTGGAATATAAATAGTTTTAAATTTAGTAAAACTACTTGAGTCACTGGTAGAGTTCACTGTATAAAAGCTCTGTTCATCTTATCCTGAGTCTTCCTCTCTTGCACTGTCTCTCCTCCCTTCCAAGCATGATAATCTTCTCTAAAGACTGATCCATCTTGGCCACGTGCCCAATGTATGTGAGACAGAGCTTCAAAATCCTTGCTTCCAGGGAGCAGTTTGGTTTCACGCTCTCTAGCACAGACCTGTTTGTTCTCTTGGCAGTGCAGGGTATGTTCAACACTCTTCTCCGGCACCACAATTCAAAGACATCTATTCTTCTGCTATCATCCTTAGTCATTGTCCAGGTCTGTGATGCATAGCAAGTAAAGACCATGGCCTGTATTAAGCACACCTTAGTCTCCAGTATGACATAGTTGCTCTTTAGAACTCTAGAGAGGTCCCTAGCAGCAGGCTTTCCCAGTTCAATTCATCTTTTAATGTCCTGACTGCTAGTGCCAAGAGTGTTAATTGTGGAACCAAACAAACTGAACTGTTATAAATCTCAATCTCTTTTACATCTATCATGAAGCTGTCTAATGGTCCAGTGGTGAGAATCTGTTTTCTTGATGTTGAGCTTCAATCTATATTGAAAGACTACAGTCCTTGAACTTCAACAGCAAACACCTCATATTTTCCTCAGTTTCAGTAAGCAAGGTTGTGTCATCTGCATAATGCAGGTTGTTGATAAGTCTTCCTCCAATCCTGATGCCACATTCATCCTCATAAAGTACAGCCTCCCAAATGATCTTTCCTACATGTGGATTGAAAAGGTATGAGGACAGGATGGATGCATACTTGATACACACCTTTCCTGATCCTCAATCATACAGTGTTTCCCTGCTCTGTTCTGTCTATTGCTTCAAAGTATAGATTTCACCTGAGCACAACTAAGTGCTCTGGGACTTCCATTCTCCTCAAAGTTAGCCGTAATTTGTTGTGATCCACACAGTCAAATGCCTTTATATAGTCAATGAAACACAGATAGATACTCCTCTGGTACTCTGTTTCGTCCAAGATCCATTTAACATTGGCTATGATATCCCTAGTGCCACAGCCTCTTGTAAATCCAGTTTGCATATCTGGTAGTTCTCTGTTGATGAATTTACAACACATATTTGAGGAGATACAATTTAAGTTACAACAGGTGAAGAGAACATATCATATATAGAAGTAAAAGGATACCCTAGTGACCACCAATATCAGCATTGTGTTTGTAGTGACTCTCCCTCTCTGACCCTCCATTGCAAGAAAGCAGTACCTTTGTTATGCAGTCCATAAAACACTCCCTTTAGTAGGATTAAGTTCAGTGTTTTTTACCTTCTAAGATGAATCCCTTAACCTGAGTGAGGTAGTTAACATGTAAGAAGTCTTTCTCTAGGCTTCAGTTCTCATCTCGTAACATTTCTACTGGCAAATAAAAAAGAAATATGGACTGATCTCTGGAAATATTATCTACAGCTATATTTCTGCATCTATCAAATCTACTCCTGTCAGGAGCATCAACATGTTAACTCCTTTGAGAAATATCCTCTATACCAAAGCTACTTTTTACACACACACACCTTTGAAAACTCTATTAACATTAGAGAAATTATGACAGTTATAGAACAGGGTTTAGATCTTTTGTTTATAGAAAAACTAAGAGTCATGCTTGATTTGATGACAACAACACACACACACACACACACACACCATCTTCACAATTACATGCTATGCATCAGAAAGCTGGGCAATGACTAAGCAAGATAGAAGAAGAATTGATGCCTTCGAGTTGTGGTGCTAGGGAAGAATATTGAATATACCACAGACTGCTAGGAGAACAAACAGGTTCATCCTGGAGATCCTTGGAGGCAAGAATTTTGAAGTTCCATCTGACATACTTTGGGAATGTTGCAAGGAGAGACTAGTCTTTGGAAAAGGGTGGAGGGACAGTGCAAAAGATAAAGACCATGGATAAGATGGATTGACTCAGTCAGTGACTGGGATAATGCAGGGTAGGGGTTTCATGTTGGCTCAAGATCAGAGCTGTTGTACATAGTGAGCACACACACACACACACACACACACACACACACACACACACACACACACACACACTTTTTATTTGTCCACAGTCCAGGCAAGGATAGTCGTGCTTTTCAATTTGATAGCAATGTACCAGGGTATGATTGCATTTTGTTACCTTCCCTGGAGCTGCTAGCACTCTGTACCACTTAGCTAAAAATCATTCCTTTTGATGAATGACTAAGAAAGACCCTCAAACCAGTGACTCTTGACCTGCCTTCTCTTTAGGTCTGGAAATCCCCAAGCCATGTTCTCCTGAATTTAGGTTCTGAGCCTTCCAGGTAACTAACTATTTCTCTCCTTTAGAGGATTTTTCTAGACATAATTATTCACAGCCTCAGTAAGATCCAGATGGATATTAGCATCCTTATGCTGCATAAGGACCTCTTTCCTCTGAAAGCATGTGCAGGATTCAGGGCATTCTTGAGCTGTTCTGGAGATCTGATCTGCCCGCTGCTCAGGCAAGTGCTATTTTGGTTGTTTTTGTGGCTTGGCAATAGAAGACTTAGTGTTCCTGTTTTTCTGTGTGAGAAAAGCTACTGGCAGTAGTCAGAGAACCCATTTGTCTCTCTTAGCTACCATTTTTCTGGTTAAGCCAAGACAGGCTGTCTTGTCACATCTCTCAATAAAGTTATACAAACATTAAGTTTTTGGTAACCTCTCTACTCTGCCTTGAATTTCCTGAGAGAATATTATAAATCTATTTTCGGTACAATGAGCTCTGGTTGTATAGTGGTTAAACTCTTGGGTGCTAAGCAAATTATTAGTAGTTTTAAACTAACCACCTGCTCTATGGGAAAGAGATGTGGTAGTGAGATTCCATGAAGACTTCCTGTCAGGACAATAGTGCTGTGACCTATAAGGTTGTCATAAGCCATGATCTACTTTATGGCAATTGATTTAGTTTTTGGTGAGTTGTCAATTGAAAACAGATAACTAAAGCTTAACAATCTATGTCCAGCACTCCTTGACCTTCAGTAAAACTTGTATAAAGACTCCCTTTTATTATCCTGTGGACTTTATAAGTTGTATATTTGTATAACTGTTATTGGAGATTTGTTTCTGTATTTTGTGTTTCATTTGTAGAAGTGAGTAGATTAGCAATACAAAATTTCTTCTAGGTGTGTAATAAGTTTAAGACTTTTAATTACTGCTGTTGCTGGTTCCATTAGGCCAGTTTACATTTAAGAGACACTTTATACAATAGAGTTGCAACACTGAAAGATTCTATGGGCCAAATCTTGAATGATGCAGGAAACATCAAAAGAAGACAGAGTACAAAGTGACTGTACCAAAAGGAATTTTTCATCACTGAACTATTTCAGGAAGTAGCATATAATAAAAAGATGATAGTACTGAAATAAGAAGTTTAAGCTGCAATGAAGAACTGGAAAAAAAAGTCTCAGAAATTGTTGGAATACAAGTCCGAGATATTTCAGATAACAGTTGTAACCTTGGTCATGCTCACTAGAAGACAGCTACCTGACCAACTGACTGGAAAAGATCCATATTTTTCCCCATTCTAATAAAAGATAATATAACAATGTGTAGAAATTATCAAACATATCATTACTATCAGCAGATAAAATTTCATTGAGGATCATTAAAAAATAGCTAGAAGTGTACATACATCAATAGGGAACATCCAGAAATTCAAACTTGATTCAAGAGAGACTGTGACAGAAGGAATATAATTGCTGGTATCACATGCATCTTCGCTGAAGCTAAAGAATACTAGAAAGATATTTACTAGTCTCTTAATTTATTATGCAAATACATTTGACTGTGGGGATTAAAAACATATGATAGATAATATTGAGAAGAATAGGAATCCCAAAAAACTCAATTGTGTTCATTTGAAACTTATACATAGACCAAGAAGGTGTTTTTGAAACAAAATATGGAAACACTGGATGGTTTAAAATCAGGAAATATGTGCACCCAGGATGTATTTTCTCTCCATAGTTATTCAGTTTGCATCCTGACCATATTTATGGCACTACTGGAGTGGAATTTAGATGCATGCAGCAATGAAGAGATAGACTGAATGTAGACATGTTCCATCAGTATTATTGACACAGCGTGCACAGATACATGGATAAGAACAAAAGGGTTGCTGGATTTAAGAAGCAGAGCATTATGAGGACCTCTGTCTTGCTGATTTTCCCCCTGTTGGGGCTAAGGCTAAGTGGAGGGACTAGTCAGTCTGGAGGCCAAGAAGAAATGCAGATTCCTGAGTTTCCAGCTGATACTTATGTGAATTTAGCCATAGATGGTTTGAAATGGATTGACCAGAACCCAAAAGTATGTACCATGCTGTGAGCAAATGTTGATTGCAACAACCTGATGGTTTGCTCCTGAGTGGACTTATACAGATGCTAAAAGTTCTAATTGGATAAGAAGAGTCTTCAGAAGAAGTAATATGCTATTTCCTCAGACTGTTTGATAGGGATGGGCAAATAAAAACAAAATCTGGCTATCTAAAATGGGGGCAATTGAAGCACGAGACATAAAGTTGCTAACCTACACACTTTTATAAATATAACTATTGAATATTGTAAGAAGTTAATTTTTCATATGTGAATGTTAATGTCTAGAAAAGGAAGAGAGTGGCCTTTGGAGTTTATATTTTCTAGTCATTATTTGATATTGTTATGTAAATGGATGGGAATATACAAATCGGCATGCTAGCCTATCCACAGGGGAATTGACTAGTTCCACCACTGAATTGAGCAAACCAGCAGTGAGAGGCAGACAGATCTTCTGTTGTCATCAAGTAAGAAACAAGAGAACATCAGTCACCCTTCTTACTCCATTTGCACATACAATGGGAACATCTATGGCCAAGCTGGAGACTTGCTAGGAGAAGGGACCTTGGGAGCGGAGAGTCAAACCTGGCAGCACGCAGAAGTTTGTTGGACACCTAGCTGTGGAGAGCCAATATTGGCAGGACTAAGATCTTAGGAACACTAGCCTAAAGCCACAAGGCTCGAGGCTAAAGTAACTGCTTACACATTTCTGGAGCTGTCTTAACTTGAACCAGAGAATGTACGTGTATAAACTAACCATTATGAGATTGGTCACTTTTCTCTATTCCATAAAATTTAAATTGAGCTATTTCACTAGCAAATGTGGGAACTTTTCAGCAAGGAAAAATGAAGAAGAGAGTACAATGTGTGCCATTCAGAGTCAGAAATTTCTGTGTCAGTCATATGAGGACCTACTCTAGAGCAGCATCAGCTTCAGTGGAGAACTAGGGACATGCATGAGCCAGCTGACGTGGGACTACTGCTATATGCAACCAGAGCTAGGGATCTTCGCACACGCTTGCTTGAGGACTCTGCAAGATGCCATATTTGGCAAGAATAAGATAGCTTTATAACACTGACATTAGCCACAGGCTAAAGTCTAACGGACTTGCAAGTGGCTGCAGAAAAGGACACCATTGCCACAGTCTCTGTGTCAATCCATCTCATCTGGGGTTTTCCTCTCCTGTGCTGACCCTCCACCCTTCCAAGCTTGCTGTTCTTCTCCAAGGACTACCTCCTCCTGAAGCATACCCACAGTGAGGGAGATGGAGTTGCAAAATCTTTGCCTCCAAGGAATAACCTGCTATCATCCTTTTCATGTCAGACCTCTTTGTTCTCTTGGTAGTCTGTGATATGTTCAATAGTCCATTTCTGCTCTGTAACTCAAAGGCGTAGATTCTTCTGTCATCCTTGTTCATTGTCCAGCTTTCAAATGCATAGCAATTAACTGAGAAGACCATGGCTTGGATCGAGCAGACCTTAATCTCCAGACTGACATTGTTGCTCTATTAGCAATCTGGAGAGGTACTTGAGAGCATATTTTTCCCAGTGCAATTTGTGTTTTGATTTTCTGAGTGCTGGTGCCAAGAGTGTTGCTTGTGGATGTTAGCAGGATGAAATCGCTAACAACCGCAATCTTTTCTCTGTCTAATATGATGCTGAATATTGGTCTTTTTGTTTCTTGATGTGGAGATGCAATCCCCACAGCTCCTTATATATCAGAACTTCCGAGTCAGAATTCACTTTTTTTCCTTAATTTAAATTTGTTATTAATTTCAGTGAAAATTTACAGAGGCTTTGGATTTTCGTTCATTCATTGTTGTAGATTTGTCCCCTCCCAAGGCCCCCCCCCCAAGAACACTACCCTCTTGGAAAAGTAAAAGAAAAAATTCTTTCATTGTTTTACAAACCCTCCCCCAGGTCCACTACACCACATAGCCATCACTCTAGACTCCTGTCATGACAGAAATACCTAATCACATATCTCTTTTAAACAGTTTTCTCCCTCCTCTGTTTCAGTGCAGAATACATTATTGAACCCAACTTGCTCAGTCTCTCCCCAACCCCAAAGTCAGTCCTGTTCT
>NW_006399933.1:3220788-3266793 GCF_000299155.1 Elephantulus edwardii | reverse complement strand
ATATAGATTTAGATATATATGTTGACCTTGAAAATTAAACTGTTTTTGATATTTTGGAAACTGTCAGCAAATAGATATGTGATGCAGTTTAAAGAGGTTTTTTCAATTGAGATACAAATTTTAACATGACATCAATTTCTAGGACTGGAAGAATCTTAGTATTACTTGAGTTTAACTAAATAGCCCTCTGAGGTATCTGCGTCTTTTGAGAATTAAACAGGTGTTAGAATTATTACATGACTTTCCAACAAAATCTATTAAATGAAAGTTAGCCTGGAGAGATTCTTTTAGATCTGACATTGTTAAATGTGCTTATGTATGGAAAAGATACTTTATATCTAAGGATTAATTTGTTATAAAAAAGTCATTATGTAGATTTTCTTTTCATTGGTATTATTTTCATGCCTAAGACTCTTCATAATAAGTTTTAACTGAATCTATATACTATTGATTTCTATTTAATTGAAATTGCAAAGTATGTTTTACATAAACATTTTGTTTAACAAACATTTTTCTTCCCCCAGAGTTAGTAATTTAATGTCACCTCTGACTATCCTTCACATTTACATCTATTTAATTCGTCAAAGAAGCAGTGACTATACAGTATAAATAAATGGAGTACAAATAGGCACAATGGTTAACATTTCATGTATTATCAACATCACCTGGAAATCTTGTTGCAAACACAGATTTCCAGATCACATCTCCATTTCTAATTCCTTGTACTTTACTATGTCAAAGGGCAGACCAGAAGTGTAATTTTTATTCCATTATTGCCTGACTACGTTTGAAATAATTCTTTTAGGACCTCAGGTAAAATTATAAATGTTGCAAGGAGGCTCTCATCTAACAGGAGCAACTATTGCCCATTCTTGTATTCCAGTTGTTGAGGTAAAATTTTCACTGTCCTCATTCTGTATCCTAATATTCTTCAATTTATGCTAGAAAAAAAATATCTGACAAGAAATGTGACTTTAAAATCAAGGATGTCTTTACAGAAAAAAATAAATCACACCTTTTCTCACAGAAACGGTTAAATGTTTTGGCTTATTTTGCCTAAAGCAATACACCTGTATGAACCTTTGCCAAAGCCAGGAGCTCCTAATGCCTAAAATCTCTTGATAGTTTCCCTACTTCCGTTGCCTCTCCCACTGTAGTAAGAAAACGGTTAACATTGTGGTCCCTTCGTAAATTTGAGTTGTTTCTCTAGCTTTAAACTTTCAGGATAAAAAAAATGTAATAGATGGAAAAATACAGTGATTACATAGCTCTAAAATATGAACTCTTAACTGAGTCTTCTTTTAAACCATCTACTTATTTTAAGGCATCAAGTAAACTAAAATTAGAAATGCACCTGTATTTCATAACTCCTCATGCACATTTCAGTTGACTTTCTTGCTGTTGTTTTAAATACTACTTGGAAAGAACTTGGGGAGGAGTGGTGGGCAGGGAGAAAAGCACAACAATGAGTAAATGGAAATCCAAAGTCTCTGTAATATTTCACTAAAATTTGTAATAAAAAAAGGAAATATTCTGGGTATAAGTTTGTGTTCTGTGTGAGGCAAAGACTACTTTTGCACGGTTTTTTCATCAACAATAGAAGAAGCACTAAAGGTAAAGTAATGATCACAAGAATATTAGCTAATATTTGTTGAAAGCATACTAACATTTCCTTTTATTTTGCTAAAATGTCTACAGCACACACTATGAACCCTTTACAAATATAAGATCACCTGAATTTGCAAAATTGGTTTATGTTGTAGGAATAATGTTTCTATATGTAGTTCTAGTTATTTCTTTCAACAGCTACCATATATAGAAATTACATTATCTTTTTAAAGATATGATAATTCAACTCAGTTCATTGTCAGGTTGGAACCAGCTCATAACTGATTCTCTAATGAGTTTTAGAGGCAGTAAGTCACACAGAAAGAGATAGCTCATCTTTCTCATGGAGCAGGTGGTAGATTTGAACCTCTTAACTCTGGGTTGGCATCACAACTCCCTAATCTCTAGGCCACCATTCCACCATTGCTATCATACACACATGTCCAATGCACTTTCATTGAGTTGATTTTGGCTCATAGATCCCTGAAATATAGAGCATACCAGGTGAGGTGGTATTAATAAGTTCAGAATTCTCTATAATAAAACTATAGTTATAAAACTGACATCAGTTTTCTCCAGCCTGCAAAACTAGTTAATTGGCCTTAGAATTTTTAGTTTTATTTCTTTAGACAAGTAAAGTACTTCAATCTGTCTGTTTACCAGGAGAGGAAACGTATCTTCTAGATCAAAGGTTACCTCTTTGAAGCTGTTTTTCCCAATCAGATGTAAATTGTAACTTAATCTGCCTGTTTACCAGGCAAGGAAGTACTGAATATCTTTTATCTTTCCAAAATCTGTTTTTCTCAGCTATATGTTAACTAGTTTACAGGTTGCCTATTTACTGGTATCTTTGTGTGAATTTTTTTTTTCCAAATGTAGAAATTCTTTGACTTTACTAACAAAAGTGCATTGTAAAGTGAGTTGGTATCTCACCCTGGTATAAAAACCTAATGACCACTCCCAGACGAGAAGGCAATCTTTGAGGCCAACTTGCTATCCTCCCACATCTGTAACAAAGTGCGTATGGATATTGCAATCCATTTGTCTTATTGGCAATTGAGTTTGGAAAGAACCCCTTGCATTCAGTAACATATCTGTCTCATAGCTGTAAATTTTTAAAGGAGCAGCTGGAGAATTGTAATCACTAACCTTTCCATTAACACCTCAACATGTAACCTATTATGCTATCAGAGTGCATGCATGCACACACAAACAGTGACACCTACACACACACGCACACGCACAGAGACTTTTATACACAAAATTGAAACATATGAGGCAAATAAATTATAGAACTACAGTTTATGTTGAGTTCTGGACTAGATGTTGGGCACACACATGAAGAAATGTTTTCTCAGAGATGCTCAATGAGTAAAGAGGGAAGAAATGACTTGCGTTTCAGCTTAAATAATTTTTAAGTTTATACCAGTACTAGTCTTTCTTCTGCCTTAAACATAATTTAGTTCTCTTTTGAGTCATGATCTTATCCTTTGACCTACCTAGAGATCTTGAGGGAAAAGAGACACCAGGCTGACTTCAGCACCTTCAATGGCAGAGCAGTGTTTATGTAAACAAACAGAAGAAAGACACCAGCAACAAAGAAAACTGGCCCTAGGGAATTATGCATTCTAAGGAGTGTTTGATCTTTTCTGGATTCATTAATATGAATTCTTCTTCTACATTTATGATACAACCCGGAACTATTCAAATATAGGTCTTCACTTCACCCCAATTAGGCTGCTATTATTTCTCTTGTAGATAATATTTTCAAATAAGTATAAATTGCATTAATTATCTTTACACTTTGACATCTTATTGTTGAGTTCTGAAGGACTTTGTTAAAAAGCTTTAAAAAAAAAGTTAAATAGTGTCTCCTCAATTACTGTGCTAGGAATGAGGAAACATCTTGAGGGAATAAGATAAACTTTGGTCTTGTGGTCTTTTCTCTTTTTTAATTAATCAAAACTTTCATGGAAATTATTCCCTAATGTTGTTGAATAATTTTTTTTTTCTAAAATAGAATTACAGAACAATACTGGCACTATTCTCATACGATGTTTTAAAAATTTTCAAAATAAGTAATGGAAATGAATACATACATGTATAATGTGGGATATTTTAAAGCTTATAAAACTATAAAATAAAACGTATTGGTATTATGCCTTTTATACACCATGTTTTCACATTTTCACATACAAGATGAGTTAATAGTGATTATTCAATCTCTATAATATCCATAGTACCCACTAAAAGAACTGTAGAACATTAAGAAATAAGTTTTCCCCTCTACTTATACTTCACTCAGTATTATCCATAATTTATTAAATCCTTGTATTCCATTTAGGTTCTACACAATTAAAGCAGCAAGAGAAAGAAAAAGAAAATAGAGGAAATGAGATTATTCAGGTTGCCCAGGAATATCCAGAGCTAAATTTAGTAATGCTTTTCAAGCACATAAAGTCTGTCATCTTCATCTCTCCTGAGGTTAGAAAAGGAAAGAAGAGACTTAAACCACATGGGCTAAGAGGATTATGTTGGATATATAATCATAGCAGGTCAGAAGTGAAAACGACTCTAAAAGCTTTTAATCCAACTCCTGCTTCTGCAGAGCGGAGGAAACTGAAGCCCGCAGACTAGGCCTAGTGTGCAAGGTTATTCTAAGGAGGAAAAATAGAGTGTACCAGTTCTAAATAAAATGCTGATTCAAACTCACTCATTATTGACTAATTGGAACCATTTTATAGTGGAACCTCCATTGGTTTTCTGAAGCTGTAAATATCTGGTGGATTTGAACTGTTAGGTTGATACAGTTCTCAAGTTAGCAGCTCAACTCCCTGTGGACTATGTCAAAGCTTTGTAAATGTTATGCTGTGGTTCCCAAATAATGGTGTCTGGACATGTGCATGCCTGCTTATTTAAAAAGCTTTACACAGTTCAGGAAGGCAATGTGGCAAATGTTTTGTAAAGCTAAATTATTTCTTTTGTTAATATCATTGCTAATTATACATGATAAATGCCATTTTATTTAAACATGCACTCTTGAGAGTAGATCTAATACTAAGATTTTAATTGTCCTGATACAGTAAAGATAAAAAAATACAGTATTATGGACTTGGTGAGAGAAATGAGGCTGGGGATAGAGTTCTGCACATTCAGTTATTTATTCATTGCAAATACCTTTTATAAGAAACATAAACGCAGGCTATACACATGGATCTCACCGGATGGAATGCAGAGGAATCAAATTGATTAAACTTATGGAAAGACTCTCTGGAGAAGCTCAATATCAGCTGTGAAAACAATGACAGGTGCTGATTGTGGAACAGACCACCAACTACTCATGCAAGTTCAAGCTGAAGTTGAGGAAAATTAAATCAAATGCAGAGGAGTCAAAATTTGACCTTAAGTCTATCCCACTCGAATTTCAAAACCATCTCAGGAATAGGTTTGAAGCCTTGAGCACCAATGAGTATAGACCAAATGAGCTCTGGGAGGATATCAAGAAAATCATCCATGAAGAATGCAAAAGATCATTACAAAGGCTGAATAAGAAGAAAAGGCCAAGATGAACGTCAGATGAGACTCTGAGAATTGCATTAGAGCACCAAGAAGCCAAAGCTAAAGGAAGAAACCGAGAAATCAAAGAGCTGAACAGAAAATTTCAAAAGGCAGCTCTGGACGACAAAGCAAGATACGATAATGAAATGTTCAGAGAGCTGGAGTCAGAAAATCAAAAGAGCCAAACTCGCTCAACATTTCTTAAGCTGAGGGAGTTTAGAACCAAATTCAACCCACAGGTGGAAATACTTAAGAATACTTTGGGTAGAATGCTAAATGATCCAGGAAACATTAAAAGAAGATGGAAGGAATACACAGAGTCACTGTATCAGAAGGAATTGACTAATGTAGAAGACTTTCATGAAATAACATCTGAGCAAGAGCATGTGGTGATGGAGGAAGTTCAAGTTGCTCTGAAGGAATTGCCAAAAAACAAGGCTCTAGGAGTTGACAGCATACCAATTGACATGTTTCAACAAACAGACACTTCCCTGCATGTGTTAAGTTGTGCCAAGAAATCTGGAGGACAGCCAGCTGGCCAACTGACTGGAAAAGATCAGAATTTGTTCTCATTCCAAAAAAGGTGACCCAACAGAGTGTGAAAATTATCAAACAATATCATTAATATCACATGCAAACAAGATTCTTCTGAAAATTATCCAAAAACGATTGGAGCAATATGTCAACAGAGAACTGCCAGAAGTGCAGGCTGGATTTAGAAGAGGCCGTGGTACTAGGGATATTTTACCTAATGCTAGATGGATCTTGGCAGAAAGTAGAGAATTCTAGAAGAATGTCTATCTCTTCTTCATTGACTATGAAAGGCTTTTGACTGTGTGAATCACAACAAGCTATAGCTGACTCTGAGAAGAATGGGAATCCCAGAACAATTGATTGTGCTAATGTGAAACTTATTCTTGGACCAAGAGACAGACAGTCGTCAGAACAGAGCAAGGAGACACTGCATGGTTCAAAGTCAAGAAGGATATTTCACTCAGCTTAATGTTCTCCAGAGTCAACCATTTTGAATAATATTGCATGAGTTCCTTGTTTTTTAATGCAGCATAGTATTCCATTATGCGAATATACCACAGCTTCTCTAGCCATTCGTTTGTTGATGGGCACTTAGGTTGTTTCCAACTCCTTGCTATTGTGAACAAAACTGCAATAAACATGGGTGTACATATATCTGCTTGGATGTCAGTTATGGTCTCTTCTGGGTATATTCCCAGTAGTGGAATTGCTGGGTCAAATGGTATCTCTAGTATGCTGAGTGAAATATCCCAGTCACAAAGGGACAAATATTACATGATGCCACTGTTGTAGAATGGGACTGTCCTTGGGGTTGGGGAGAGACTGAGTAAGATGGGTTCAATGATGTGTGCTGCGCTGAGGTGGAGGAGGGAGGGAACTGTTTAAAAGAGATATATAACTGGGTGTTTCTGTCATCACAGGAGTCTAGAGTGAGGGCTGCATGGTGGAGGGGACCTGGTGGGGGGGTTGTGGAACAATGAAAGAATCTTTTCTTTTACTTTTCCATAATTTTTGACTCATGTACTTATAACTTGTTAGTCAAATTTGTGTCTTCTAGGTTGCAACACCCCCATGATACATCTTCAAGGATATGAACATGTATGGCCAAGCACAATCAATAAGAGTGCATCTAAATTCCAAAATCAATCTCCATAATAGTCTATGTGTTTCCTACTGCCAAAGGGGCCCTTTAGAGTAGTGAGAGAAGATCTTCACCCTGAAACCCACTGCATCCCTTTTCAGCAGGAAGTAGCTAAGAGAATACGCCATCCCCTTTTCCTTATGACTCAGGGTGAAGTCTCTCTCAGGGAGGAGTGATAGGGAATGGCAAAGGACACACTGACAAAGAAGATTAATCAGAACTGGCTTTGACAAGCACTGTGGCATTTGGACAGGAACAAACTGGGAGGAGGGTAGAGAGAATGGTGCAGCGGTGAATGAATGGAAACCCAAAATCTCTGTAAATGTTTATGAAAATTAATAAAATATAATTATAGAAAAAAAAACAAAGTCAAGAAGGAGTTCTGTCAGGGATTATTTTGTCTCCATACTTCTTCAATCTGTGTGCAGAACAGATCATTTGCTGGTCTGTACAAGGAGGAATGTGATGTCAGGATTGATGGAAGATTCATCAACAACCTGCATTAGCAATGACATACATAACCCTGATTGCTGAAACTGAGGAGGACCTGAAGTGCTTGCTGCAGAAGGTCAAGGACTGAAGCCTTCAGTATGGATTGAAGCTCAACATTAAGAAAACAAAGATTCTTGCCACTGGGCCATTTCTCAGCATCATTATGGATGGTGAAGAGATTGAGATAGTTAACAGATTTAGTTTGCTTGGCTCCACAGTCAACACTCTTGGTAACAGCAGCCAGGAAATCAAGAGAAAAATCACATTGGGAAAGTCAGTTATGAAGGACTTCTCAAGAGTACTGAAGAGCAACAACAGCAGGCTGGAGACTAATGTGCACCTGATCTGGGCTATTGTCTTTGCAATTACGTGCTATGCATCGGAGAGTTGGACAGTGACTAGAGATGATAGAAAGAGAGTTGATGCCTTTGAGCTGTCGTTCTGGAGAGGAGTGTTGAATATACCATGGACTGCCAGGAGAACAAACAGGTTTGTCCTGGAGAAGGTGAAGCCAGAATGCTCCTTGGAGTCAAGGATTCTGAAGCTTTGTCTGACATACTTTGAGCATGTTGCAAGGAGGACTGGTCGTTGAGAGGGTCATAATGTTTGGGAGAGTGGAGAGGCAGCACAGGAAAGGAAGACCCTAGATGAGATAGATCGATTCTGTGATTGGGATGGTTGGAGTGAGTATGTCGGAGACGGTGAGGTTGGCCCAGGATAGATCTGTATTTAGGGCTCTTGTACATAGGGTGACTATGAGTCGCAAGCGACTCAGTGGCACATACAACAACAGCAACAATTATGTGTTTGTAAAATCTTGTCTAGTGAGATGAATAACACATAATAAAATAAAACAGGGGGCAGAGGAACCCCAAACAACTGAAACACTAAACTAGTAGATGTCAAGTTGATTCTGACTCAGGAAAATCCCTTACCTTTCAGAGAAGAACTTGTTCTCTGTAGTATTTCCAATGGCCCAGATCTTTTAGAAGTAGGTTGCAAGGAACTTTTTTTCCTTCCCAAAATGTACCTGCACGGATTAAAACAGTCAACTGAGGGTTTAAATCTTTGCAGTGTTCAGGGACTCTAGTCCTCACTCAAACTCAGACTCATTGCTCACACTTCAGAAGCATCTCAGTACCTGGAATTCCAGTGAATTTTGTGAAGCTGTAAATCACACAGGAAGCTTTGTGCATCCTTCTCCCATAGAGCCACTGGTGGAATTCAAACTGCCAGAGAGGTGTGACCTTTGGGTCAGCAGCACAGCTCCTTCAGGCCTACACCACTAAAGTGCCTGAAGGATTACAATGGTCAACTGTAGTGGTGAGAAATGTGCAGATATAGAGGTACAGACATAGAGGAAAAGCATGACAATGACATAAACGTTTATACTAACTGCAGTCACATTTGACCAAAAATATAATATTAAATAAGAAAAATATATGACTTATGTAAAAGAAATCCTGAATTAGGCCAGTGCAAATCCAAAGGCTTATTACTCTCTAGTTCACTTGCTTACCATGTTGAGAGTTTTGCTAACATGTTAGCAAGGGAACATATTAGCTTAGGGAACAGTGATGTGGGGTTTAAAGTGCTTGGCTGCTAATCAAAAGCTCAGTGGTTTGAACATATCACTCTTCAGGAGAAAGATGTGACAGTCTGCCTTGTAAAGATTTACAGCCTTGGAAACTACATAGCAGTTTTTCTCTGTCCTGTAGGATTAATAAGAGTTGGAATCCACCTCAACAACAGTAGAATCGTGGTCAAAAATAGTTGTTTACTCTAAACATTGCATTTATATTCTGGCAATAGAATGTGAAAAGAGAAGAGCATAATTCTTCTCAATTAAGGGATTTTTTTTCCTAAAATCATGATACCAAAAGTTTTGTGATTATGACTAGTTGTGAGCCTGAAACACACACTCTATTAGAGAGGTAGAAACATGACTTTCTTAGTTCAGTTGCTAAAGAATAAGGTCAGAATGGACAATGGGAGACAATTTGTAGTATCTACCTGACATATTAAACCAGGGATGGGAGTTAAAGAGTGTCCAATGAGACAGTTGCCTGTGAAGATGGAAAAATGTGATCTAAGACAAAGGGAAGTAGAAACGTGATCTAAGACAAAGGGAAGTGTTGAGTGTGAAGGTACAGAAAAATGTATGTTCCAGGAAAAAGTTATATAGAATCTGATGTGTTCAAAAGAACAAACAAATATGAATGCAAAAAAAAAAATGAAATAGAAATACGAAAGAAAAATATTCAGATTATAGATGGATTTCTAAATAATCTATAAAGATCACCAGTAAATCTGGTGGCCTACTGGTAAGGAGTTGTACTTCCGGTACAAATGGGCTCAGTTCAAGTTCACCAGCTGCTGTATGGGAGAAAGATGAGCAAGCTCTTCCTATGTAATTTACAGCCTCTGAAGATCTACTGGAGGCTTAGTTATGAGTGAGTTCCTACTTACTGTCACATAATAGCAACAAGAGTGCCATTAAATATCTACAAGAATTATCAAGTCCTTCTCAGATATCTTTTGCTTAATATTTTCAACCTTATGTCAAAGAAGATGGTTTCATATTTTTGGTAAATTGTAGGAAGCCATGCTAATATTTTATTTAAAAATAGGGAGAGAAGAGAGAGAGAAATGCCTTTTTATTATATCTTATATGGACTACTTCCACTGAAGTCCCATTCCATTGACTAGTTCTTACATCTAATTGCCCAGAAATATGTTACATGTTGACTGTTAGGTACAAGGTAGTTTTAAGGCTTAAGGAATTAAATAACGAAGTCTAAGTCATTAATTGATTCATTTTACCTGAGCTCATGTAGAAAAATTGAATTGTATTAGATTACAACAAAAAGAAATTAAAAGGGCCTTTTATTAGCCTAGTGCATTAGATATTGCACTATAACCCAAAGATAATACTTACCCTCTCTTGAAGTTCACCCACCAGTCATTCCATAGAAGAAAGATGAGCAGCCGCTAGACTGTGATTACAGTCTAAAAACGTGTTGGAGGGTCAGGTATGAGGCAGTTTTAACTTAATGGTTTGAGATTGGGTATGACTTGTTTAATATAGAAGAACAACATCTTAAGTAAGATAATAAGAAAGAAAAGGATTGAAGACTGACAGAAGCAAGAAAAGCAAGTTTAGTTTCCTTAATAATAATTTTCAGTTGTGTGTGTATGTGTTTAAATAATATTTTCCACCTATTCCACATTTGGATCTGATATTCTGTGTATAGAAGGGATTTAGAAACTCTGTTCTGAAGATTTTGTCCTCTTGGGTGAAATAAACGTCAGCTTCTGTGCAATTAATAGTCTCTTCTTCCTGTGATGCTTTTAAAACACAGATACACTGTTAGCACAACATCTGTTAATGGTAACTTGTCTAAGGATTACTCTATTTTTACATATACTTAAGAACAGTTTAATCTTTGACTTTGTAATTAAGTAAAGTTTCAGAAGAAAATCTTTCTTGGTGTATTGTTTGTATACCTAGTCCTTACTAATTTAATATCTGAGGTATCAGAACCTTTCAATATTTTTTTTCCTAGACCCCATTGGTATTAGCCCCCATTGAAGGCATGGTCTCAGGCTTCCTTAACTGTGGACACATGGTCTTACAAATCACCAACAGCTGTGAGACCAATATAAGAGAATGCTTTCCACACTGTAGGAGACAGAGATGAAGGTGGTGGAATAAGTTGAAAAAACTATGGCAAGGAGTAACCAGAGGAACTCTAGAGATAAAGGCCACAGGTAAAGGTGGGTGTTTTGGTTTTTTTTCTGAATGATTGAAGGAAAAGCTGACTTATAACTGCTCTGAGACAGTTAGCTGGATAATTTATGAAACCAGATGCTTCTTGCATTTGTGCTGTTGAACTCAATCTGGAATTTCACTAATTAAAGAAATGTGCCTTATTAATATGGCTTGGGACTGCTGGACCAAACTTGGACTTACATTGTGAGATATTCTGTGCCTCTCCCACTCTCCAAACTATTTCTCTAATAAATATCACAATTGTGAGTAAATTCTGTGAGTCTTGCAATGAACATTGGATCAAATCATTGGTAGAAATAGGTGCAGAAGCATGTGAGGTGGCATGTCTGATTATTTGGCTATTTTTATGAAGCTATGGACATTATTGGAGAAAGACTCATCAATAATTTATGTTATGCAGATACACAACCTTGCTTGCCAAAACTGAGGAAAACCTGAAGTGCTTGCTGCAGAAATTCAAGAACTATAGTCTTCAATATAGATTGAAGCTCAACATAAAGAAGACAAATATTCTCACTACTGTTCCAGTTGACAGCACCATGATAGAGGGAGGAGAGATTGAAGTTGTTAACATTTACAGCTTGCTCGGTGCCACAATCAACACTCTTGGCACCAGCAGTCAGGAAATCAAAAGACGAATTGCACTGGGATTATCTGCTGTCAGGGACCTCTCCAGAGTACTGAGAAGCAATGATGTCAGTCTGGAGAGTAAGGTGCGCCCAATGCAGCCCGTGGTCTTCACAATTACTTGCAATACATCAGAGAGCTGGATGGTTGACTAAGGATGATAGAAGAAGAATCGCTGCCTTCAAGTTGTGGTCCTATAGAAGAGTCTTAAACATACTATGGACCACCAAGAAAACACGTAGGTCTCTTTTGGAAAGGGTAAAAACAAGTTTTACTTTGGAGGCTAAGAATTTTTTTTTATCCCTCTTTTCTTAGTTTTCTCCCAATCTCATGGCAGTCTTGTTTTATAACAGTGATGTTATGCAGTACTTATCCCTTTTTTAAAAATTAATTTCAATGAACATTTACAGAGATTTGGGATTTCCATTCATTCATTGTTGCACTTTTCTCCCCACCCAACACACCCCCACCCCCAGTTCGCTCTTCTCTTTGAAAAGTAAAAGAAAAATTCCTTCATTGGTATACAATCCCCCCCACACACACCTCTCATCCCCACCCCGAGTATACTCCACTCTGCAACCTTCATTTCAGATTCTTATGATAATCATAATGCCCTAAAATATATTGCTTTTTAACTGTTCTCTCCCTCATCAATTTCAATGCAGTATACAAAATTCATCCAGTTTTTCTCATTCTTACCTTAACCCTGATGTCTACAGCAGTGGCACTATGCCGTGTTTGTCCTTTCGTGACTGAGATATTTCACTCAGCATAATGTCCTCCGAGGGTCACCTATTTTGAATAATATTGCATGAGTTCCTTGTTTGTCAATGCAGCATAGTATTCCATTTTGTGAATATACCACAGCTTCAATAGCCATTCATTTGTTGATGGGCAGGCACTTAGGTTGTTTCCAACTCCTTGCTGTTGTGAACAAAGCCATAATAAAATTTAACAGGACAGCAAGCAACAAATGCTGGCAAGGTTGTGGAGAGACTGGAACCCTTATTCACTGTTGGTGGGAGTGTAAAATGGTGTAACCACTGTGGAAAGCGATGTGGCGCTTTCTCAAAAAGTTGCAAATAGAGATACCATTTGACCCAGCAATTGCACTACTGGAAATATACCCTAAAGAGACCATTACCACCATCCAAGCAGATATATGCACACCCATGTTCATCGCGGCTTTGTTCACGATAGCAAGGAGTTATAGGCTAAGATTTTGAAGCTCCATCTCATATACTTTGAGCATGTGGTCGGGAGGGACTGATCCTTGGAGAAAGACATCATGCTTGGAAAGGTGGAGTGACAGCACAGGAGAGGAAGACTTCAGATGAGATTGATTGATAGAGTAATCGGGGACATGGAGGTTGGGGTGTTGGAATCAGTGAGACTGACTTAGGGCAAGGCAGGCTTCGGAGCTGCTGTACATTGGTTCATAGATGACTCAATGGCATATTACACACACACAACACATGGACATTATTGATAGGGACAGTTCCCCTCTTTGAAGTGAATAGAAGTGAGACTCAGCCAACCCCATATTGTATTTGCTCCTTTCACACTAACCCATTAGCCAACATTTTGTATTTACAACAATACGAAAAAGAAAAGTCCATTATCTATTTTTTATATCTGACAGTAAAAAAATGCCAAAGTATTGATAGGGTGATATAAATAAGTTTAGGATATTCAAACATATGGTATAGTTGTAAAACTGACATCAGGTACCTCCAGCCTACAAAACTGTTTAGACTGCTAATTAACATTTTTCTTTGGCCTAGAATCCTATTTCACTTTTTCTGTAGGTATATAAAGTAGTTTATTACCCCCCCAAGTTATGTGTTCATTGTTGTACAGTCACTTTCCATAAAGAATATGAAAAGAGGTCTATATTTGTTGCCATTCCCAAGAAAGGTGACCCAATAGAATGTTGTTGTTGTTGTTATGTACCATTGAGTCGCTTGTGACTCATAGCGACCCTATGTACAACAGCCCTAAACTCTGCTCTGTTCTGTGCCAATCGCATTGGCTCTGACACTCCCATCTCGATTATCCCAGTCATTGAATCAATCCACCTCATAGAGGGCCTTCCCCTCCTGCGCTGTCCCTCTACCCAATAGAATGTAGAAACTGTAGAATGATATGATTAATATCACATACAAAAAAATACTGCTACAGATCATTCAAAAATGGTTAGACCAGTACATGTTGTTGTTGTTATGTGCCGTCGAGTCGCTTGCGACTCATAGCGACAGCCCTATACTCTGCTCTGTCCTGTGCCAATCGCACTGTCTCTGATACTCCCATCTCGATTATTCCAGTCACTGAATCAATCCACCTCATAGAAGGTCTTCCCCTCCTGCACCGTCCCTCCACCCTACCAAGCATGATGTCCTTCTCCAAGGATCGGTCTCTCCTCACAACATGTCCAAAGTATGTTAGATGGAGCCTCAGAATCCTTGCCTCCAAGGAGCCACACAGTTTAACCCTTTTTAGGACGAATCTGTTTGTTTTCCTAGCAGTCCATGGTATTCTCAATACTCTTCTCCAACACCACAGCTCAAAGGCATCAATTCTCCTTCTATCCTCCTTGGTCATTGTTCAACTCTGATGCATAACAAGTGATTGTGAAGACCATGGCCTGTATAAAACACACCTTAGTCTCCAGAGAGACACCATTGCTCTTCAGTACTTTGGAGAGGTCCCTAACAGCAGACTTTCCCATGGCAGTGCGCCTTTTAATTTCCTGGCTACTGGTGCCAAGAGTGTTGACTGTGGAGCCAAGCAGACTAAAGCTGTGTACAATCTCAATCTCTTTACCATCCATCCTGATGCTGCCAACTGGTCCAGTGGTGAGAATCTTTGTCTTCTTGACATTGACCCTCAATCCATATTGGAGGCTGCAGTCCTTGACCAGTACATACATAGGCAAATTCCAGAAATTGAAACAGGAATTATAAGAGGCCATGGCACCAGAGATATCATTGCTAATGTCAGATGGATCCTGGCTGAAAGTAAAAAATGCAGAAGAATGTTTACTTATGCTTTATTGACTATGCAAAGACATTTGACTGGTTGAATAGTAGCAAGTTATGGTTAACATTGAGAAGGCTAGGAATCCCAGAGCATTTAATTGTGCTTAATGAAACCATACCTAGACTCAGAAGCTGTTGCACGAGCAAAGCAAGGGAACACAACATGGTTTAAAATTAAGAGGGGAGTGTGTTAGGGTCATATTCTCTCTCCATACCTATCCAGTCTCTCAAGAGTACTGAAGAGCAACGATGTCAGACTGGAGACTAAGGTGTGCCTAATCCAGGCTGTAGTCTTCGCAATTACGTGCTATGCATCAGAGAGTTGAACAGTGAATAGGGTTGATAGAAAGATAATTAATGCCTTTGAGCTGTGGTGCTGGAGAAGAGTGTTGAATATACCATGGACTGCTAGAAGAACAAACAGGTTTGTCCTGGAGAAGGTGAAGGCGGAATGCTCCTTGGAGTCAAGGATTTTGAACCTTTGTCTGACATACTTTGGCATGTTGCAAGGAGGGACTGTTCATTGGAGAAGGACTTAGTGTTTGGGAGAGTGGAGGAATGGCACAGGAGAGGAACACACTCGATGAGATGGATTGATTCTGTGATTGGGGTGGTGGCAGTGAGTGTGTCGGAGACAGTGAGGTTGGCACAGGATAGAGCAGGGTTTAGGGCTCTTGTACATAGGGTTGCTATGAGTCACAAGTGACTCGACAGCACATAACAACAACAAGAAACCAGCACCCTGGGAATGTCTGGATTAAAGGACCTCTCCAAATTAGTGAGTAGCAATGATATCAGTTTGAGGACTAAAAGGGTGTATAATTCAGGCCTTGGTCTTTCAGATCACTTGATGTGTATCTGAGAGCTGGACAATGAATAAGGATGACAGAAGAAAAACTGATGCTTTTGATCTGTGGTTTTGAAGAAGAGTACTGAAAATCTCATGGGCTATCAAAAGAACAAATACGTCTTGGAGAAAGTGGAGGCAGAATGTTGCTTGGAGGCAAAGATAATAAAACTTTGCCTCAAATACTTCAGACATGTTGCTAGGATATGCTCTTCCTCTGAGAGGGACATTTTGGAAAGTCACAGGGTCAGCAATGGAGAGGAAGACTCTCAACCAGGTGAATTGAGGTTATGACTGCCACGATGGGCTCCAGCATGTTAAAAAAAAAAAAGATGTGTGAGGCTGGGATAGGAGAGAACACGGTTTAAATCTGTTGCTGATAGGGTTGTTATGAGTTGAACTCGACAGCACCCAACAACAACAAAGTGAAGGAGAGTCACTAGGACAAATAGTTTTAGGTTTGGTTTGTTGTTGTTGTTATGTGCCATCAAGTCACTTGCGACTAATTGCGACCCTATGTACTAGAGACCTAAATCCTGCTTTGACTCTATACTGTGCCAACCTCACTGTCTGTGACACACCTATTCCCATTACCCCAATCACTGAATCAATCCATCTCCTTGAGGGTTTTCCTCTCTTGGACCATCCCTCCACTCTCCCAAACATGATGTTCCTCTCCAACGACTGATCCTGCATTATAACATGTCCAAAATGTGCCCGACAAAGCCTCAGAATTCTTGCCTCCAAGGATAAGCCCAGTTTCATCCTCTCTAGGACGAACCTGTTTGTTCTCCTAGTGTTGTTGTTGTTATTGTTGTTAAGTGCTGTTGAGTTGTAGGTGACTCATGGTGACTCTATGAAAATAATTCCTCAACACTTGTGTGACTTTCATTCTTTCTCCAGGTTCATAGGATTTCCAGAGGCAAGCTATTATGGAAGTGGATGCCACTCCTGCTTCCACGCTTGTTTTAATTGTGGAGTGTCACCAAACACTGTCCACATTTGACACATCAGTGTCACAGTGTCCAGCTTCACAGCTACCACAGTTACCTCAGGGCTATACAACCTAGAAGAATGTTTGAGCATAAATCTAGTAGTCCATGGTATATTCAACACTCTTCTCCAGCACCATAGCTCAAAGGCATCAATTCTCTTTCTATATGTCAGGCTTTTATTTGTGAAAATAGTTTGAACTGTGAAGTTATTTATTAAAATGTCAGTATTATTTTCTCTTACAATATTTTTTTCAGAAAACAGTAACTCTTCTACTTTTTAAGATGTAATTACATCTCTCTGGCTTTATTTGCTACCAAACCACATTAATAACACTTTTATAAGTATTGATTAATTTTATAAACTTTAATGGACTCATTATATAGGCAGCAGTAATATGTTGATAACATTTAGATACTGATTTGTATGGAATATTATCTTGAATACAAATAGAAAAAGAAGGAGATAAAGACAAAGAGAGAAGGTTGAATTAAAATAATGTCACAATTTTCCATTTTATATCCTTTCTTTTCTTTTAGATTTTTTCCATGAGACATATCTAACCATAGCCCTGAAACCATGGTCTCATGTGTATAATTAAATTCTATCTACTTTAAGTGCCTGTCTTAGTTGTATTGTGGTACTATGACAGAAATACCACACGCTGGTTACTATAACAAATAGAAATGTATTTTCTCACAATTTAGGAAGACAGAAGTCTGAATTCAGGGTACCATCTCAAGGGGAATACATTTCTGCTTTGCCAGATGTAGAGGTTGAAGGTCTTGTTTCTTTTGTGGTTTGCAATCTTTCTTGTCCAATGTTTGCTCCCACTATTGATTGTTCAATATATTTCTTATCACAAAAGGAATGGTGTTAATATACCCTTTACGTCAATCCAAGTCTCATTTAACGTAACTGAGAATATGTAGGACACTCTGGGGACTTATCTCTCAGGGAATTGTCCTGCAGTTCAAATCCAGCAGCAGTTTCAAGGGATAAAAATAGGCAATCTCCTTCCATGCAATACTGTCTAGAAAAATCTAAGGTTTTTAATGTAAGATTAGCTACGAGTCATTTCTGACTTGAAGGCAATGATTTTGAGTTTGAATCGTATTTCACAAATGGAATTATAGCCATAGACATAAAGGTTAGGAATTACAACACTTATGTTTGGAGCTTTAATTCAATCCTTAACATACTATTCTTCTTTGTCAATGACTTTAGTTAGACTTTCATTCCAGAAGGAAGATTATTTCCCAAAGTCATTTCCAAAACAGAATTTTAGCAACATCTATTTTAGCAGGCCTAAATGCTTTTTTAGAAAAGGAGAGCAAAACAAAAACTTGACAAATGAGAGAAGACCTATAGAGACTGCATCCCTAAAGCAATTATTGTGCTCGAATATGCATATCTCATTTTTGGGAAAGAAAATCGTAAGGACGCTTGTCCAATACTATGTAAGAAGGTAGGGTGTTCTGGGGTTTAGTGCATAGGGAGCTGTACTGTTAACTAAAACACTGCCCCTCTGACATTCCAAATACATCACAGCCTGGAAAGAAAAGGGTAATCTCCTACCCTGAGATTTACAACCTTGAAAAACCAATGAATGGTCAGCTATGAGTCACTTCTGACTCAAAGGATGATACAAAAGAAAATACAAAGAAAACTATTTTATTGAATAATTTATTTTTTTCTCATCAACTTTCTACAAATTGGTAGAGAAAACTTCTACATAATGTTTTATCTCAGGATGTTGTGTAAATAATGGGCATAGGTAATTCACTACATTTGTTTAAAATGTGTTTTAAATTTCGCTTGGAGTTGACTGCACCTTTCATTCTGCACCACTGTGCTGTTCTCCCGTATACTCTGTGAAGGTTTCAGCATTATCTCATTCTCTTGCTAAACACACATTAAAATTAATAATAATAATAATAAAGTAAAATACAAAAAAGGATAGCATTTCCGTTTCCTGACTACTGCCTATACTAGTTAGTACAAAGCTACTGTCTTATTTCACTACATTTCATTTCATTTTTTTCTTTCTTTATATTTCCTACCCTTTATTTTACTTCTTTCACAAGTGATACTTATTCTGTATTGACTATTTTTTAAATATAGTAAATGCTATTTATTATATATCATTTAGTACCGGTGCATTGATATTTTAAAATATAAATTTAATAAATTTTATACCTATTCCATTTTTTTAGTACAGAACCTATATTAAAATACTGTAGAGTACCTATGCAAGGGTATATTAGGTATACGTTTATATTTTTTTTAAGATTTGGTTTTATTAGAAAAAAGAAGTACAAATAGAAAAGTGTATCTTAACAATGTTGAATTCAAAAAGTATACAAATATTTAAGTACTCTAAAAAGAAATAGAGAACAATATTGTATATTTTTTAATTATTCTATGTTTTTAAA
Source organism: Elephantulus edwardii (assembly GCF_000299155.1). Lineage (NCBI taxonomy): Eukaryota > Metazoa > Chordata > Mammalia > Macroscelidea > Macroscelididae > Elephantulus > Elephantulus edwardii. The sequence continues at coordinate 3,247,727 of NW_006399933.1, read as the reverse complement.
GGATCTGTTTCTGTTAAATTGCTGATGATTTTATCTTGCTAGGTTCCACAATCAATACCCTTGAAACCAGCAGTCAGGAGATCTGGATATGTATAACATCAGGAAAGCCTGCTGTCAGGGACTCTCCAAAATCCTGAAGAGCAATGACGTTGGTTTAAAGATTAAGGTCAGCCTCATACAAGACATAGTCTTTCTATAGACCTGATATGATCTGAGAGCTGGATATTGAATAAGGATGACAGAATCAATGCCTTTGAGTTGTGGTCTTGGAAAAGTGTGCTAAATATCCCATGGGCAAATAGAATAAACAGAGTTACCTTGGTGAAAGTACAACCAGCATGCACCTTAGAGGCAAGGAAGGCAAAGCTTCATCTCACATACTTTGGGCATATTGTTAGGAGAAGGCATTTCTTGGAAAGAAACCTATGCTTAGAAAAGTGGAAGGTTAGCAAGAGAGGAAGACCCTTAACGGGGCGGATTGATACCGTGTCTGTGGCTAAGGGAACTCTGGTAGACTAGTTGTAAGGAGTTAACCTGTAGTCCTGAAGGCAGGCAATTCGAATCTATCAGTTGCTTCATGGGAGAAGGATGGGCATTTTTCTCCAGTGAGATTCATTGCCTCTGAAAGGCTGCTGGAGGGTCAGATATAGGACAGCTCCTACTCAATGGCATACAACAACAGCAACTGTGGCAATGGGCTCAAGTGTGTGAGGGATGAAAAGGAAGGTGCAGGATAGGACAGTGTCACTCAGAATTGCTCTTGACAGTACTTAACAACAATTTATATTTAGTACTTCACTTTGCTCAGCATAGCTCTCTGTATTGTGTTTTATCACATGATATCTTTCATTTCTCTGGTGGTCAACGTCTAGATGCTCGAATCCCACCTCTTCCATATAAGTTTATTACCAATTTTTATGTGAAAGCATATAAAAATTAATAATTTTGCAAGTTTTTAATATAAGCAATAAATGTGCATTAGAACTGCAATGGGCCAAAGATCTTTAAATATGTTGCATTCTCTTCCTTTGTGAATAAGAACTTTTACTGTGATTCTTCTGAATTTCCCTTACCAGAGTAAATTGTGAGTGAGGGAGATACATTTCGGATTTTGTAGATCTCCGAATTGAAGTGATACATAGCTAGCCTTAAAGTGGAAAGCACCATATTATGCACAGATTCTGGAAATTTGAGTTGATGCACTTACAGAATAAGACTTTCGGACTTAATGTGTTTTGTTTATAGTAGGGAAAGGGAGCTTGGATAACCTGAAGGACAAACTACAGTAAACAATAATATTGCACTTGGAACATTTATGACGCTGCTTTTCCTGGAAAATAGTAACATGGGTGGGACAATGTGACAAAGGTAACATCTGTTATTCCTGGCCCAAGCATTGAATTATTAATGTAAAAGCATCCAGAGTCCTCTTTTTATCTGTCACCATGACCAGCAATATTCCATATGGCATTTTTCTGTCAGTCTGTGCTTCAGTGTGAGGACAATGCCTATAAAACCTGGGTAGTATAAGTGAGAATAAACCCATACTTCAAGTCCCTGAGCTTTTGAAAGTATCCATTAGCATAGCATAACCTAGTTTACAACTGATATGCAATATAAGAACCTAAATATTGGGGAAAAATTAGTCACTGTGTGTCTAACATTTAATTTTGCTCCATAATTCCAAGTGTATTCCTTGAATCCTTGCTGACAGAATTTTCATCTCCTTAATTTTAATTTCTAAAATATGTGAACTATAATGATTTTCATGCATTTCTATTAGATGGATTCCAAAACACTTAATAAATTATTTTTCTGGTGTGAAGGTATCTTTACTGATATTATATTCTCACCTTTATTGCTACAGTAGAGTAAAGTTGCTAATTTTTGCAGATCAGGCTAGCATTTGTCAACATTACTCTAATTTTTTGCTTTAGGGGTGGGAAAATTTCTGTGCAAGTGACCATTCAATAAATGTTACTTCACCTTTAAATATTTAAGCCTGTCATTTCATTGTCTTGTAATGAAATTGTAATGAGAAAGTTAAATAATGAACTATTCCAGGGTTATAGTTCTTTAGAGTCTAAATAATTAAAAAAAGAATTACTTTAATGTTGCTCTGTAAATGCAGTGTTAGTTATAAGCTAGTTCTTTATATTTCTGACTTCCTAAATATCTTTTTCACCATATTTTTATTGGTTGAATACAATATCATTCATATATATTGTGTTTCATTCATGTACATTGTTCTTTATACAGTGTTTCATTTACATTGTTTTGTTCATATATATTGTGTTTTTTACAGTCATATATGTTGCATTTAATTTAAGTAATTACTATTGACCTCACTATTGGCTACTATTCATTTACTATTGGATATTCATCTACTATTGACTCAGTTACACATAACAACTACAAAACAACTATTGATCTGTGCCTGATCACCCCATCTTTTCAAGTCATCATGGAATCTTTCCTATTCCTTCACCACTCTAATCCATTCACTAACCTCTACTATCCCAGTGATTTTCCTTCTTCCACTTTCCCCACCTCCTGTATCCTTTTCCCTTCTCATCTTGAACATTTATTCACATCTTAATAAGTTTTCCTATTTTTATGATAAAAGTCTTGTTCAGTATTTGTTCTTACGAGACTGAGTTATTTCATTCAGCGTAATGCTCTCAAGAATCTCCGATGTTATGTAGTATTTTACAAAATCATTGTTCCTTAGTGCTGCCGGGTATACCATTATGTGAATGTGCCACAATTTTTCAATCTATTTATTTGTTGATGGAAATTTGGGCTGCTGTCCTTTTCTTTATATTGTGAATATTCAGCTATGAATATATCTCTGTGTAGGTGTACAAATATCCATTCATATCACAATTCTGATTTCTTTGAGGTATGTTCCTAGAAATTGAATAGCTGGATCATATGGGATTTCTATGTTCAGCATGTAAAGAAATGTAACACTGATTTCCAGAACAGTTAAACCATTTTACCAGCAGTCAATCCTACCAGCAGTGCATGAGAGTGCCAATCTCTCTGCATCCTCTCTAACAATTATGATATGTTGTACTAATATAGTTTTAAACATAAGTAGATATTGAGAAGCAGTAGATAATATAATGGTTTTTCTTAAATGATATTGTATCATGTTTCATTTATGAGCAGAGCCCTACTAAAAATATTACACTATTTTAATATGCCATTGAATTATATATATATATTTTTTTAATCTGTATCCATATTCATAAATTAAAGTACGTTGTTACTTTCTTATTCTAATAGGTTTGGAATTGCATAATACCTTAAGTTGAATGGTTTTCTCTTTCTTCTTCTCTTTAGTATGTTGTTGTTGTATGCCATTTAGTTGAAACTGACCTGTAGCTGATTCTCTAGCAGGTTTTCAGAGGCAGTTAGTCCCCCGGGAGGAGATGGCCCATCCTTCTCCCGAGGAGCAGCTGGTGGCCTGGAACCACGTGCCTGCAGGATTGCAGCACAGCTTCCTGCCACTAGGCCACCAGAGCTCCCTTCTCTTTTAGAGTTTCTATAATATAAAATGTTAGAGACTATTTCCAAAATTTGGGCAAAACTCACTTGCAAAACTGTTTACATGGATTCTTCTGAGATATTTATAATAAAATGTTTAAAAATTTTACTTTTCTACTTTTAAGAAAGATAGCTAGTAAAATGTGTATGAGGATCCAAGAGGAGGAGGATGGGAGCTAGAGGGTGAGGATGGGGGTAATCATAGGGTTGTACAATTTGATGGGTGGGAGAAAGAGTGAATAAATGAAATGGGGAAGATCTGGTGTGAAAATCAATGTATATGAACTCCGTAAGTAAGCCAGTATAAACATTTTATTTAAAAAAAATTACTTTTCTCTTTTTAAAGGACATTACTTGAGTTCTCTATTTCTTTTTCTGCCAATATTTGCATTTTATATTTTCTAGAATATTGTTATCTAAATTATTTAATATGGGTACATAATTTTTTAATGTTCTTTGAGCATTTTAATGTTGTCTACTGTAATTACTTCATTTATTGTGTATTTCCAGCAATTGATTGAATACCAATTGACATATTTAAACATACAGAGGTTGCCCTGAACAAGTTTACCAGTTTTACCAAGAAATCTGGAGGACAATTATCTGGCCAACTGATTAGACAGAATGTGTAAATTTTCAAAGAATATCACTAATATCACATGCAAATAAAATTCTATGGAAGATTATTCATAAATGACTACCATTGACAGAGAACTACCAGAAATACAAGCTGAATTTAGAAGAGGTCATGGCACTAGAGACATTATTGCCCTTGTCAGATGGATCTTGGCAGCAAGCAGAGAATACCAGAAGAATGTCTATGTGTGCTTCATTAACTGTGCAAAGACCTTTGACTATGTGAATCACAACAAATTGTGGCTAACCTTAAGGAGAATGAGAACTCAGAACACTTGATTGTGCTTATGCTAAGCCTATACTTGAAACATTTCTTAGAAAAAAGCAAGGAAAAACTGCATGGTTGAAAATCAGGAAAGGAATGCATCAGGGATGCATACTGTCTTCGTACCTTTCCAATCTATATGCAGAACAAATCATTCAGAAAGCTGGGCTTTATGAGGAGGAATGTGGCATCAGGATTGGAGGAAGACTCATCAACAACCTATGTTAAGTAGATGCTATACCCTTGCTTACTGAAACTAAGGAAGACCTGAAGCACTTCTTCAGAAGGTCAAGGACTATAGTCTTCAATATGTATTGAAGCGCAACATCAAGGAGGCAAAGATTCCCACCACTGGGACAATTGGCAGCACTTGATAGATGGAGAAGAGATTGAGATTGTTAATAATTACAACTTGCTTGGATCCACAATCAATACCCTTGGCACCAACAGTCAGGTAATCAAAAGATGAATCTTACTGGGAAAAATATGTACATATGGACACTAAAGTATTTTGGTTGGTTGGGTTTTTGTTGGTTTGTGTTTTTTTTTTGTTTTTTTTTTTTTCCATTTTCCTTCTGGCGTATTTTCTAGAGCCATTCATTTGTTGATGGGCATGACTATCATCCAAAGTCTGGAGGTTAAGGTAGGAACTGAAGATTATTTTCAAGCCTTGAGAGCTAAAGTAAATTGTTCTACTACCTTTTTGACTCAACAGAATATCTGCTATTCTTTTCCTCCAAATGTCTCCCCTTTGTAATAGAACTATCTGGCATTGGTCACTTTGAATCAGACACAATCATATGACCTAAAATTTCTGAGATAAGAAACTGAGTGAGAATGGTGTTACAGTTATAGTTAAAAAGAAAATTTCGAGTTCTATCCTGAAGTACAATGTTGTAAGTGAAAGCATACCATCCACATACATATAAGGAAGACCTATAAAATTATTATTATTAAAATATACACACCAACAGCTAAAGCCAAAAGGAGAAAATTAAAAATTTCTACAAAATTTTACACTCAAAAATTGACAAAATATGCAATCCAGATGCATTAATAATTATTGGTTATGGAATGCAAAATTTTGAAACAGGGAAGAAGGAATAGAAAAAATTACAGAGTTGATGACAGGAATGAGACTGAAGACAAAATTATTGAATTTTGTATTTTCAGAGATTTATTCACCACAAATGGGGACTGTATACATGCACCTCACTTGATAGACAGGAATCAGATCAACTATATCTGTGGAATCATTGGAGAAACTCAACATCAGGAGTCAAAACCAAGTCAGGTGCTGACAGTGGATCAGACTACCAATTATTCATCTGCAAGTTTAAATTGAGACTGAAGAAAACGGAAATAAGTCTACAATAATAAAACCAATCTTGATTCTATCCCATCTGAATTTAAAAATCACCTTAGAAATAAGCTTGAGACTTTGAACACCAATCACTTAAAACTAGTTGAGTTTTGGGATAACATCAAGGATATCATTCATGAAGAGAGCAAAAGGTCAGAACAAAGACAGGGGTGAGAGAAATAACCAAGATGTTGTAAGAAGAGGATTATAAAATTGTACAAGAACATCAGGAAACCAAAACAAGAAATGAGATGCAGAAGTAAACTACCTAAACAGAAGATTTCAAAGGTTAGTTAGAGAAGACAAAGAAAAGTATTATAATGGGATATGCATTTCTCAAGTTAAATAATTTTAAAAACAAATTCATGCCTCCAATTGAAATAATGAGAGGTGGAAAGGGCAATATCTTGAATGATCTACAGAGCATCAAAAGAATATAGAAGGAATACACAGATTCGGTGCACTAAAAAAAAAAATGGTCAATACGAGTATTTCAGAAAGTGCCATATGATTGAGAACCAATGATAATGGAAGAAGAAGTTCAAGCTACATTAAAGGCATTAGTGTAATAACAAAGCCCCAGGAACTGATGAAATACCAGTTGACATGTTTCAAGTAATGTATGCAGCCCTGGACATGCTCACCAGTCTGTGCCAGGAAATGTGGAGGGCACCGGCATGCTAGACTGAAAGGAATCTGTATTTATTCCCACTCCCAAGAATAGGAATCCAACAGAATCCAGATCCGCAGAATATGGAAATTATTGAACAATATTATATCACATGCAAACAAGATAATGCTGAAGATTAGGTTAAAAGAGCATGAAAAGTATATTGACAGAAAATTGCCAATTTAATCTGGGTTTAAAAGAGGCCATGGCACCATTGTTGATGTCAGATGGATCCTAACTGAAAGCAAAGACTACCAAAAGAATGTATAACTGAGTTTCATTGACTCTGCAAAAGTATCTTACTGTGTGCATCATAACAAATTATGTCTAAAATTAAAAAGAATGGGAATGCCAGAACACTTAACTATGCTTATGCTAAATCTATACCTAGACCAGGAAACTCTTTGTCTAAAGAGAACAAAGGAATCCTTCATAGTTTAAAAAGAAAGAGAATTGTATAGCAGCCCTATTTCCTTTTCCATATCTATTTAATCTGCATATTGAGAAAATAATTTGTAAGGCTGGATTCTATAAAGAAGAATGTTATGCAAATGATACAGTCTTGCTTGCTAAAAGTGAGGGAGATTTTGAAATATTAGCTTCAGAAGATCAAAGACTACAGCCCCCAAAATGAATTACATCTCAACATCAAGAAAACAAAAATCCTCACCACTGGTCCAATAGGCAATATCATGATAGATGGAGAAAAATTTCAATCTGTCAATGATTTTATCTTACTTGGATCCAAAATCAAAACCCTTGGCATCAATAATCAGGTGATCAAGAGATGTATTGCTATGGGCAAGTCTACTGTCAGGGACTTGTCATGCAGGTGATTCAGGCCATGGCCTTTTCAATCACTTGCTATGCATCTGACAGAGGAAGAATTAAATTGGCATATATATATATATAGAGAGAGAGAGAGAGAGAGAGAGAGAGAATTTCTATATATAGCTATCTTGCAAAATACAGAAATTATTAAATGACATATTTAGTTTCAGATTTATATTTGGAATAAAAATAATCTTTTTAACTTTAGTCTGTGTCTTTTTCATAGGGGAAATGGGATGCCCTAACTTTCCCTATTATTCATTCAAGTGAGTATTCTCCTGTCTTCTGAAAACAAAACCAAGCTCACTTCTATTGAGTCCATGGTGATCTTTTATCAGGCTTCAGTAGTCTGGAAAATCTTAACTAGAACCAGCTGCCCTATCTTTTCTCTCTCAGAAGGACTGGTTAGCAACCAAATTTATAACCCACTATGTTACGAAGTCTCCTTTCTTATCTTATTAAGAACCCATAAAAATAACTGTGTTAAAAAAACCCTTATGCCTCAAACTTTAAGCATAAAAAACAACATACTCCCTATGTTGTTGATTGATTCTTACTTGTTTATTTATTACATGGGTTCTAAGAAAGTGTCTTATTGTAAAATGTCATTTATTTACAAGAATATGGAGGGGATGAATCAGTAGTCTTACATTAGAGTGATTAAAACCCCTTTAAATGTATATGTTCTGAGTGAAGTTATTTATCTAAATTGCATAATCATCTTGATATATTACTTAAATAGAATAATTATCTTGACCCAACATATTTAGCATCAGTTTTTAGACCTCCACACAAACGAGAATCTGATTGTTTTAAAAAAAGATTATTACCCATTTTGTATAATATTTTAGGAGTTCCTTGTTTTTCAGTGGTTATAGTATTCCATTGTGTGAATATACCACAGCTTCTCTATCCATTCGTCTGTTGATGGGCACTCATGTTGTTTCTATCTCTTTGCTATTGTGAACAATCAACCTGGGTGTGAATATATCTGCTTCGGTGGTGGTTATGGTTTCTTTCGCGTATATTTCCAGTAGTGGAATTGCTGGGTCAAATGGTATTTCTATTTCCAAGTTTTTGAGAAAGCACCATACTGCCTTCCATAGTGGTTGCACCATTTTACACTCCCACCAACAGTGAATAAGGGTTCCAGTTTCTCCACAACCTCACCAGCATTTGTTGGTTGCTGTTTTGTTGAATTTTACTACTCTTACTGGGGTGAGATGATATCTCATAGTTATCTTGATTTGCATCTCTCTTTTAGTTAGTGATTTTGAACATTTCTGCATGTGTTTTTTACCTTTATCTTGTTGTAGTGCTTGAGTATTCTGTAAGTCCTAGATATAAGTCCCTTTTCAGACATGTCATTATCAAATATTCTTTCCCTGTCTATGGCTTTCCATTTTACTCTATTGGACAAGTTTTTGGATGTTCATAGGGATTTGATTCTTAGAAGGTCTCATTCATCTATTTTATCGTCTCCTAGTTGTAGGTTTTTCATGATCCACTTTGAGTTGTTTTTTTTTCTGTGGTGTAAGGTGTGGGTCTTGCTTGAGTTTTGTTCAGATAACTTTCCAATTTTGCCAGCAACATTTGTTAAAAAAGCTGTCGTATCCCCACTTAACTGATTTTATCTCCTTGTCAAAAATCAGCTGACCATAGGTAGATGGGTTGATTTCCGGGTTCTCAATCCTATTCCATTGATATATGTGTCTGTCATTGTACCATGCTGTCTTGACCACCACAACAATGTAGTAGGTTTTGAAATCAGTAAGCGAGCTGCCTCTTACCTTGTTTGTCTTTTTAAGGATTGCTTTCCTTATTCGGGGCCTCTTTCCATTCCAAATGAAATTGGAAATTGCCTTTCCCATCTTGTTGAAGATTGAAATTGTTATTTGTATTAGAATGTATAGATTGTTATTTATTTAGAATTGTTATTTTCACAATATTGAATCTTCCTTTCCAAGAGCGAGGTACATTCTTCCATTTCTCCAGGTCTCCTTTTGTGTCTTGTAGTAATGTTTTCTAGTAATGTTGTCTTCCATTTCTCCAGGTCTCCTTTTGTGTCTTGTAGTAATTTTCTTTAAATAGGTCCTTTGTGTTTCTCGGGAGATTTACTCCCAAATATTTAATCTTGTGATTAGCAATTGTGAATGGTATTGTTTTTCTTAGCTCCAGTTCTGTATTCTCTTTGTCACTGCAGATAAATCTAATTGATTTTTGTATGTTGATCTTGTATATTGCCACTTTGCTGAATTGGTCAACTACATTCAGTAGTTTTCTTGCTGAGTCTTGAGGGTTTTCTAAGTATACTCTCATATCATCTGCATATAGAGATAATTTTGCCTACTCTTTGCCATATTGGATATCTCTTATTTCCTTTTCTTGTCTTATTGCTATTGCTAGGACTTCCAATACAATATTGAATAGGAGAGGTGATAGTGGACATCCTAGCCTAGTTCCTGTTCTCATGAAATATTCTACAAATTGAGTGACCCTGGAGGACATTATGATGAGTGAAATATCTCAGTCACAAGATGATAAATGCTGTATCATGCCACTGTAATAAAACAGGACTGGCATTGAGGTTGGGAGGTAACTAAGAAAAGAGGGGATAAATAATGTACACTGCATTGAAAGAGATGAGGGAAAGAACTGCTTAAATGGAATATATGATTAGGTATTATTTGCATTACAACAGGCCAGAATATGAGCTGCATAGTAAAGTGGACTGGGTTCGGGGTGGGGAAATGATACTATAATGAAAGATTTTTTTTCCCCTCAAAGGAAAAAAGTGAACTGGGAGGGAGTGGACAAGGAGGAAAATGTGCAATAATGAACAAATGGCAATCCAAGTTTCTTTATAAACTTTCATTTAAATAAAAAAAAGGAAGAGTTTAAAAAAAAATGATCATTCGTTTGTAGTTTATTATTGTTAAGCCTGTGTCTCCAATTCTTAAACAAATGTGCCAAAATACGGGTCTTCTAAACTGGTATACATCAAACTCTAACAAATGTTGTTAATTAGATGCTGTTGATTTGACTTCAACTCATAGTGACTCTATGCACCACAGAACAAACACTGCCTAGTTCTGTTCCATCCTCATATTCTGTTCTGCTTAAATAATTCCTGTAGCCATTGTGCCAGTCTAACTCCTTGAGAGTCTTCCTAAATTTTGCCGACTTACTTTTCTGAACTTTAGTGCTTCTTAGTTGTGCTACTAACCCAAAAACTTCACTTCTCTGATGGCTTGAATCTATTTCTTAGGTGAAAGAAGAGCAAAGTCCTCTTGTGTGATTTACAGCCTCTGAAACAAGCTGGAGGATCAACTATGAGTCAGAACCAACTCAGGATTAACATGTCTGGGTGCAAATATATGTGATAACAGTCAATTTTGGTAGATTATATCATCTTCTATTTTCTCATTGGTAATTGATGTGATAGTTGAGTGATAGGAGTCACTTAATAGTAGTTAACGGTAGTTAATCACTTAATTGTAGTTAAGTGTTAGGAATTTATCCATGATTTTACAATTTATAAATAATGGGTTTGACCTATAAATTCTGATCTGCTGCCTTCAAAGCCTAATATCTCCTTTGTGAAGTTGACCTCCATGTTCTAGGCCTAGTAGCCTTTAACAATCTTCATCTATTTAATAACTGTATTATTAGGTAAATTAATCTTTACATCTCCGTGATAATGTGCTACATAACTTTTAAAACAGATTATACTCTTATTAAATTTATAAATGATTTAGTAATGTTTTCCTTGAGTATTTTTCATAAAAATACTGTAGACAATTGTAGAGACTACGCTTTGATACCAGCTTATAGAGGCACTTCATACATTTTCATACACTTATAAAAGCAAACACTGTTAATAGTTCCAGGAATACTCTTACTCTCCCAATAATCTCAATAGAAAAAGGGTCTCCTTCTGGCCAAATCCAAGACAGGCACTAATTTGCTCATTCTGAACCAATTATGAAGGTCAAAATGATGCAAGTTGTAATTGGTCAAGCCTAAGTCTCACCAATCCTTTCATGTGGCATCAATTCACTCAAACCAAACAGACTCAAAGAGGCAGGAGAGATAATTTCCTAGAGAAAATTTAAATTCTATTGGCAGAAAAGTAATGATTAAGCCAAGTTGCAAAAAGCTAAGTTGAGTGACTTAGTTGAAATAAATAGCAAATTGCTTAGTTGAAATTTTATTTTTTCTGATTTATACCAAGATCAGGAAAAATCTTAACAGGTGAAAGTAGCTCTCTCACACTTTGCCTGATGCTAGCAAACAAAGGCATGTCTGAAGTATTGTATATAATGCTAAAATCAGGGCTCTATGCCAATCTCAGTGACTGAGTCATAGGCTCATTGCCAACATTATACTATTAGCTTCATGGAGCAGATAACTCAGCACCGCTGGGTTTGTATATTAAATACTATATAAGGGAGTTATTGTTGTAGTAGTAGTAGTTGTTGTTGTTGTTATGTACTGTTGAGTTGCCTGCAACTCATAGTGACCCTATATACAACAGCCCTAAACCCTGCTCTATCCTGTGCCAATCTCACTGTCTCCAACACACCTACCCCTATTACCCCAGTCACGGAATCAACCCACCTCCTAAAGGGTCTTCTTTTCCTGCACTGTCCCTGCACCCTCCCAAGCATGACGCTCCTCTCCAAGGATTGGTCCCTCCTTTCAACATATCCAAAGTATGTCAGATGAAGCTTCAGAATCCTTGACTCCAAGGAGCAGCCTGATTTATCCCTCTCTAGGCTGAACCTGCTTGTTCTCTTTGCAGTCCATGGTATATTCAATACTCTTCTCCAACAACACATCTCAAAGGCATCAATTCTCCTTCTGTTATCTCTAGTCATTGTTCAGCTATCTGATGCATAACAAATGATTGCAAAGACCATGAACTGTATTGGGCACACCTTAGTCTCCAGAGTGACATCATTGCTCTTTAGTACTTTGGAGAGATCTCTAACAACTGACTTTCTCATCACAATATGTCTTTTGATTTCCTGGATGCTGGTGCCAAGAGTGTTGACTGTGGAGCCAAGCAAACTAAAATTGTTAACAGTCTGGTGTACATTTACATAATCTTTGTTCCATGTCTTATTGTGTGTCCATCCCAAAGATAGATTAGATTCTGGGCAGATTAAAATAGCAAATGCACACCAAAAGAAAGCAGTCACAAAGGAAGAAAAATAAAGCTAAAATCATATATGAACATGAGAATATCAAGTAGTAATGAAATAATTATAGATGGTGGCCTAGTGGCAAGAAGCTGCACTGCAATCTGGAAGACACACGTTTCCAGGCCACCAGCTGCTCCGTGGGAGAAGGATAGGCAATCTCCTCCATGTGATTAACTTCCTCTGAAAACCCGCTGGAGGGTCAAGTATGGGTTCATTCTGACTGTGGTACACAACAACAACAACAATGCAACACAGGTAATTATACTTAACAGATAAACAATAATCTACATAATAAACAATAATCTAATCATATGATATGCTAGCTGTTGCACTGAGTCAATTTGCTGCACAGTTCTAAAGTAATAAAGAGAAATAATGGTTTAAAGGCCAAAGTGGATCTGAAACAAGCCATAATATTTTCAGTAGCCTCATAAACTTTAGGAAATTGCATAATTAGTAAGGAAGATCAAAGAACTGATGCCTTTGACTTGCATTGGTGAAGAATGTTGATTACGCCACTGACTGCCAAAAGGACATACTAACAAATGTATCTTGGAAGAAGTATGACTAAGACTTTTTTTACAAGTAAGGCTGGTGAGATTTGATCAGGAAGGATGAGTCTCCATGAAAGACATTATGCCTACTAAAGCAGAGGGTCGGTGAAAAAGAGAAAGATCTTCAATGAGAGTTTGCAATAATGGGCTTAAGCATAGTAGAGATTTTTGAGGATGGTAAAGTATAGGACAAGGTTTTGTTCTGTTGTCCCGAGTGGCCCTGTGACTCATGGACACCAGACAACAATAACAGTACTAATTGTATGCATTGTTGTTGAGTGCAGTTGAGTTGGAAATGACCCATAACTGACCCTCCAGTGGGTTTTCAGGGGCAATAAATCCCACAAAAGCAATTTTCCCACCCTTCTCCTATAACTGTATGTAAGTATATAAATATGAGTACACAAGTCTGATGCCTTATTCCAAAGGATGTGTCACTGTCAACCAAAAGGTTGTGCATTTCATTTTTTTTTTTTAAATCCACCAGCCTCTCCTCAAAGCCTCCTCTCATTAAGCCTTGCAGCCTTAAAACCCTGATTGAGAAGCACTCTGAGTTAGATTGCGTGAAGGACAGCCTTCTTATATACTATTCAAGGTGCTTTAAATTGGTACTAATACTATGAGACAATTTGGTACAAATTTATCAAACTTTAAAAATGAACAGCTTTTTCTCAAAATATTGTTTGTTGCTTATATAACTAAACTATTGTTCTTAACAATTACAAAATTTATACTTGCAGAAATATATGTTTATATTCATATATAGTAATGTGTAGCTCTGATAGCCTACTGGGAAGAAGCTTCATGACCATTCCAAAGGTTTGTGGTTCTAATCCACCAGCTTCTCCTGGAGATAAAGATAGATATGCAATCTCCTCCTCTGTCTGAAAACCCACCAGGGTTAGCTAGAGGTTGGTTCTGACTCTATGGTACAAAATAACATCTTAACTATAAGCTGTATATTTTATAAATAACTTAGTAATTAATATAAAAGATGAAATCTGACTAAAATTTGCACTTAGCTACTCTACATTATACTTCTACAGCAAAAGTGCTGATATTTCCCTACTTTTAATTTTCATCAGTGATATTTAGAGTTCATTCTGGAGAACAAGTGTTTAATCGCCTTTTTTTCCCTAATAATTTTTCAGAAATGTTTTCCAAGAGTCTTTTTTTTTCAGATAAAGGGGAAAAAAATTAACTAGCTACTTCATATTCCCAAGGTATTCTGAGAAGGGGTACATACTCAAAATTTAAAAGATATACACAAAAAAGGGATATTATTAAGTGAATTTTTGTGTTCTGAAAAACAAAGCAATTGGGAAATATGACATGTTCTAATTCATAAATTTATGAGGTGATATTGGAAATATAATTCATGTTTTGACCTGCAAAATGCTAAAATTACATATATTTTAATGAAACACATGTATTATATAATGTAGTGCATGTATATTATTTGGCATCACCATTTTTTTCAGTGTCTTGAAATACAAACAAATTTATGCCTAGTATGAAAATACTAATTAAAGTCATAAAATATTTCAAATACTTCCCTAAAATTTCATTTTGTATATAAAAGTGTGGCAATTAAATGCAGATGACAGATTAACACAAGAATAGTCAGTAAGTGAAACAAATAAAAAACACAAAAAAAATGACAGAGTCACAGAAAGTTCTTTAGCAGATATTTTATAAATTTGAAAGATTATAAACTTTAAATGAACATTTTCTGTTCTATTTAAAATAACATGTACATTGTTTCTAGTTACTTTTCCCTTTATATTTTTCATATAAATGAATGATTCTCAGGATCTGATAACTTTATTTTTAAATTTAGAAAATATTCTTTAATACCAGGAAGTTGAATCCTCCTCCTATTAGTTTTAGTCTATTACAAAGTAAATAAAACAACTAAATGCTATTCCACTTTTCTATTATATGTTTTGGAGCTAGAGTTATTAATGTGGAAGAAAAATAGTTTTGAGATTTTTTTTCCCCTCAGTTGCCCAGTTGGTGACATGGCCTTCAGTTATAGTAGCCAATATAGGCAGATTATTATACCTCAAACAGCCAGGAGGAATTTAGTCCTTGGTCTTTTTTCCTAAATGGTATTTCGGAGGAGAAGATACAATTAATGTGGCAGGTATAATTAATGAACCAGGCATTGCTGTAAAGGTTTTCAAATACTACCACCCATGCAGAACAATCACAATTACAAATGCTGTTCTCTGTGCTAAAGAGTTCACATTCCAGTCATTGCTCACTATACTTTTACAAGGTTTTGTCCTTATTTCAAAGTGTCTATCAAAACTCTTTGTTATTGAGTCTTCTCTTTAAAAAAAAAAGGGAGGCACAGAGATATCATTAATTTTAGAATGTAGTTTTGAATGACAAAATAGAATGAAATAAAAATTTCCCCTTTCTTTTTATTTTATAAAGTAAAATTTGTAATTTCATATTCAAGTTCATAAAAATTCTGATGGCATCTATTGCATGTAAAATATTATTTTCTTTATAAAGACTTAAAAAGATCTGAAGTCTCATCTCTCTCTTTTCAAAGCCATTACTTTGATTCACAATATTATACTTTTAGATAATAACAATGTTGTTTCCTTGTTAACATATACAATACATTGGAAGAATAACAAGAAATTATTATTTTTTCCTGAATTAGAGATTTATTTTTCCTTAATCATTCATTTAAGAACAAGAATTTTTAAAGAACAAGTGTTACTTTACTAGTGTAATTCACCATGCAATTGCTCCATGACAATAATGACATTTTAAAAGAATTTTAAGATATTTAAAATTTTTATATGGAAAATCAATTACTTCAAGACAAAAATATATTATGCAGACTCAATCTTTAGCTGCTAGATATAAGCAGCTGACCATTCATTAGCAGGCCAATATGCTACATACTATATTCCACTTCTTATGATTGTTATATTCCATCAAACCAGATCAACACATAGTTCCAGTGGGTTTCTACAAGTTGTATTTCTACTGCCCATCTTTCTTCTGTAAAGCAGCTGATGGATTCAAACCACCTCCCTTTGGGTTGGCATCACACCTCTTTACTCACTAGGTCACCAGAGCTCCCAAAAGAGAGTTTGAGTCTTACCAGAGAAGGGTGGAATCTAATTGTTATTTGTGGGTGTCTTACTCTTAAGACCTTTTTGAGTAAAGCCTGATACTCACTCACTACCATTGAGCTGTGACAAACTCATAATTTATCCTCCAGGAAGTTTTTGGAGACTGTAAATCACACAGGAAAAGACTGCCCACCTTTCTCCCCCAGAGTCACTAGTGGATTTGAAATGCCAGAGACAGTATCTTTGGATTACTTTTTACAGACTAAGCTCCCTTGGATGCCTTATCAGAGAGGACAAACCAGCAACACAAAATTAAAGGAAGACAGAATCACACTCAGTGGGAAGACTTTTGTAAGAATTTGCAGACCAAGGAACTTTAAGAAAGAGCTGCCAGAAACAGAAAGAGACAAAGAAAACAAAGAAGAATCTTTCTCTTGAGAAGCAGGAGAGAGAGTATAGCCCTGTAATTCCCTAAAATAAGCTTTCTATCCTCCAGAACGTGGATAAAATATTTTTCTGTCATCAACTCACCCATTGTGAGAGTTTGTTATAGAATCCAAGGAAACTAAGCTCGCACTTAACAGAAAGCCACAAATAACAAATTACAATTTTAAAAGGCTTGAATATGTATGTTTAAAATACTGAGTTTAGGAGAATGGACCATTAAAAGACTGTGGCATATTGCTGTTGTTAGATGTCCTGAAATTGAGTTAAACTTCCAACAATCTGTTATGACAGAATAAACCTATTCCATAAAGTTTTCTACTCTGTAATCTTTACCATAGTAGATTTCAACTTTCCCCCCCACGTGAAACTTCACAACTTTTTGTTGCTGTATGCTCTTTTGATTATTTTCAGTCTAAAAAGTAGGATATCAGTAAAGACATAAACATTTGAAGAGTATCTTGAATGATAAAGTCTGAAAATTTCCTTTAAATTTAGATAGAATTGCATGAGATGGTAAGAGATGTGATTTTTCAAATACCTAGCATTCTATGCTAAAAACTCTAGCTTGACTAAGTAACATCAGATTTATATTTTAAGAAGTTTGGCAACATGGAGTTTGTGAAGTGATTTAAAAATGTGGGAAAATGGCAGACAAAAACAATTTAAAGAAATGTCAACAGTAAGTGTTTGAGATAGTGAGTCTGCTTTAGGGAAGTGGCAGTGAAAATTGTTGCTGTTGTCAGGTGCCATCAAATTAAGTATGGCTCATAGCAACCCTTTGAATCATGTACTATCCTGTGCCGTCCTCACCACCTGTAACATATCGGAGGCCATTGCTGTAGTCATAGTGTCAATCCATCTCACTGAGGAACTTCCTTTCTTTCGCTGATACTCCACCTTGCCAAGCAGGACATCTCTCTCCAAATCAGAGTCTCTCTCCTTTTTTTTTCCACTTCCTTTAACTTTTTATTCAAAACATCAGAGCCTCTCTTAACAACATGCCCAGGGTATGTGAGAGGAAGCTTTGCTATCCTTGCCTCTAAGAAGTGCTCTGGTGGCACCTTCTCTGAGATATCTCGATTTTTTCTTTTGGCAGTCCAGGCGACATGCAGTGCTTTTCTCCAATACAACTCAAAGACATTGTTTCCTCCTCTGTCATTCTTATATGTTGTCCAGAGCTGAGATGCAAAGCAAGTAACTGAAAAAGCCATGGCCTGAACCCAATGCAACTTAGTCTTTAAATCAGTATAATTGTTCTTCAGTGATTTGGAGAGGTCCTTGACACCAGAGAGGGTTAAACTGAGCTGCTCCGTAGAGGCAGTGATTCAGAGGCTCTGTCTAACATATTGTGGACATGTTGTAAGGAGAGACCAGTACTTGGAGAAGGACATCATACTTGGGAGGGTGGAGGGACAGCACAGGAGAGGAAGGCCCTCTATGAGGTGGATTGATTCAGTGACTGGGATAATTGGGATGGGTGGGTCAGAGACAATGAGATTGGCACAGGACAGAGCAGAGTTTAGGGCTGTTGTACATAGGGTTGCTATGAGTCTCAAGCGACTCAATGGCACATAACAACAACATGTCTTTTTATTTCTTGACTGTTACCAAGGGTGTTAATTTTGGATATAAGTAAGATGACATTGTTGATAGTTTCAATCATTTCTCTATTGTGATGTTGCTTATAGTACCATTGGTGAGAATTTTGTCTTATATTGAGATGTAATCTCTATTGAAGGTTGTAGTCTTTGATCTTTTGCAGTAAATATTTTAAGACCTCCTGACTTTCAGCAAGCAACGCTGTGTTATCTAAATAATGCGAGTTGTTGATGAGTTTTTCCTCTGATCTGGCGTTGGAAATGTTTTTATTGTTAAGTACCATTAAATTGCTTGAAACTCATAACAACCCTATGTACAATAGCCCTGAACATGGCTGTATTCTGAGCCAACCACTTCGTCTCTTACACATCCACCCCATTACCCCAGTCACTGTGTCTGTCCATCTCATCCAGGTTCTTCCTCTCTTGTGCTGTCCCGGCACTCTTTCAAGAATGATTTCCCTCTCCAATGACTTTTCCCTCTTTGCAACATGTCCAAAGTATGTCAGATGAGGCTTTAGAATCCTTTCCTCCAAGAAACAGCCTGGTTTCACCCTCTCCAGGATGAACCTGTTTGATCTCCTAGCAGTCGATAGTATATTCAATACTTATCTTCAGCTCAAAGGCATTATTTTTCCTATCATCCCTAGTTATTGTCCAGATTTCTGATGCATAGGCCTGTATCAGGCCCAACTTAGTCCCCAGACTGCCATCGCTGCTCTTCAGTACTCTGGAAAGGACGCTGACAGCAGATTTTCCCAGCGAAATTGTGGAGTTAGGTGAACTGAACTGTTAACAATCTCACTCTTCACTGTCTATCATGATGCTTCCAGTATCCAGTGGTGAGAATCTTTGTTTTCTTGATGTTGAGCTTTAATCCATATTTAAGGCTGCAGTCCTTGACTTTCTCCAGCGAATTCCTCAGGTCTCCTCAGTTTCAGCAAGCAGGATTGTGTCATCTGCATAACTCAGGTCGTTGATGAGTCTTCCTCCAATTCTGATGCTGCATTCCTCCTCATAGAGCGCAAATGATCTGTTCTGTATATAGATTAAAAAGATATGGAGACAGGCTGCTTTCCTGGCATACACCTTTCCTGATTATGAACCATCCAGTGTTTCCTTGTTCTTTTCTGACAACTGCCTCTTGGTCTAAGTACAGGTTTCGCGTAAGCACAATCAAGTGTCTGGTATTCCCATTCTTTTCAGAGTTAGCCACACAGATTTTGTGTGTGTGTGTGATCCACACAGTCAAATCCCTTTCATATTTAATGAAACATAGACAGGCATTCCTATGGTACTTTCTATTTTGAGCGAAGATCCATCTAACATTGACTATAATATTCTTAGTGCCACAGCCTCTTCTAAATTCAGCCTGCACATCTGGCAGTTTTCAGTATTGGATACTTTTCAGCAGGATCTGGTTTGCATGTTATATTAACTACATCGTTGGATAATTTCTGCACTCTGCTGGGTCACTTTTTCGGGAATGGAAATAAATATAGATCCCTTCCAGTCTGTTGGTCAGGTTATTGTCCTCCAGATTTCTTGACACAACTTGATGAGAGCATTCAGGACACCATCTTTTTGTTGAAATATGTCAATTGGTTTGCCATCAATTCCTGGGGACTTGTTCTTTGCCCATTCCTTAAGAAGAGCTTGAACTTCCTCCTTCATCACCACAGGCTCTTGCTTACACATTGTTTTATTAAATTCTTCTGTATCAGCCATTTCCTTTTGGTAGAGTAACTCTTTATACTAGTTCCATCTTCTTTTAATCCTTCTGGGATAATTAAATATTCTGATTCTAGCATCCTTAAAGATTGCAAATCGAAGCTTGAATGGTTCTTCAGTTACTTCAGCTTAAGAAATGCAGAGCGAGGTCTGCCCTTTGATTTTCTGACTCTAGTTCTTTCCACATTTCATTATAATACTTTTCATTGTCTTTCCTCCCTGTCCTTTGAATTCATCTGTTCAGCTACTTCTTAATTTCTTCACTTTGCCTTGGATTCTCAGCATCCTACTGCAATATTCAAAGTCTCTTCTGACATCCATCGTGGTCTTTTCTGCCTCCTCTGTTTTTGAAATGGCCTTTTGCAATCTTCATGAATAACATTCTTGATGTCATCTTACAGATGTTATGACCTTTTGCATTCTTCATGAATGATATTCTTGATAACCTCCCAGAGCTCATCTGGTCTTTGCTCATTAGTGTTCAAAGTCTCAAACCTGTTCCTGAGATGGTTTTGAAATTCAGCTGGGATAGACTCAAGGTCAGATTTTGGTTCCCATGATTTAGATTTAATTTTCTTTTACTTTAGTTTGAGCTTGCATGTAAGTAGTCTATGGTTGGTTCCACAGTCAGCACTTGGCCTAATTTTCACCACTTATATTGAGCTTTTCCAGTGATTCCTTTCACAGATGTAATCGATCTGATTCCTGTGCATACCGTCAGGTGAAACCCATGTGTAGAGTCTGTGTTTATGTTTCTTATAAAAGGTAGTTGCAATTAATAAATCATTGATTGTACAGAATTCTATCTCCAGCCTCATTTCTGTCACCACGTCCATGTTTTCCAAATACTGATCCTTTCATATTCCCAAATTTTGCATTCCAGTAACCCATTATTATCAATGCATCTTGATTGCATATTCAATTGCAGAAATTGATAGAAATCTTCTATTTCCTCCTCTTTGGCTCTGGTTGTTGGTGCATATATTTGAATGATAGAGGTATTCACTGGATTTTCTTGTATGGGTATTGATATTATCCTGTCACTCACAACATTGTTTTTCAAAATGGATCTAGAAATGACTTTTTAACTATATAAATGACTTTTTTCCTCATCTTTTCATCTCCAGCACAGTAGAAAATATGATTGTCTGATTGAAAATGTCCCATGCCAATCTATCTCATTTTGCCAATGCCTAGTATGTCAATATTTATGTGTCCCATTATTTTCTTAATAATGTACAATTTTCATACATTCATGCTTTTCTCACATTCCATGTTCCAATCACTAGTGTGTGCTTAAAACTGTTCCTCCTCCTTTCTGTTTCCATATTTGGGGGCTCAGTCTCAGTTGCCATATCTGCTAGTGTACTCTAAGTGTACTCAATTGTACATAGGGTTTTTGAAGGCCTGCTATTTCAGAAGTAGATGCCAATCATTCTTTCTAGTCTGTCTTAATTTGAGTGTTCAACTTTATAACAGTATCTGACAGACAAGCATTTTATGGAAATAAGCAGATGAAGGACATTTCCCAATATTGAAGTAACCAATGGATTACTCCCCCTATCCAGCCCTTGATACAATGGCTAAGGTCTCAAGCATGACGTTCCTCTCCAAGAAACAGCTTTTCCTAGCAACGCTCTTAAATAACGTGAAATAAAACTTTGTTATCCTCGCCTTTAAGAAGCATTCTGGCTGCACTTTCACCAAGACTTATCTGTTTGTTCTTTTTGGCAGCCCATTGTTTTTTCAGTACTCTTCTCCAACTCAAAAGCATCTGTTCTTCTTCTGCCATCCTTATTCACTGTCCATATCTCAGATACTTAGTAAGTTATTGAGAAGACAATAGCCTGAATAAGGTGCACTTAGTCATTAATCTGATATCATTGCTCCCCAATAATTTGTAAAAAGTCCCTGACTACAGACTTTCCCAATGCAATATACCTCCTGATAGCTTGACTACTGGTGCTAAACTATGTTGATTGTGGATCCAAGTAAGGTGAAATCATTGACAGTTTCAGTCTTTTTTTCCATTTATTAATGATGTTGCCTATATATCTAGTGGTGAAACTTTTTGTTTACTTGATATTTAGAGGTAATTCATATTGAAGGTTGTAGTCTTTGATCTTCTGAAGCAAGCACTTAAGTCCTCCTCAGTTTCCACAAGTACGGTGGTATCATCCGCATATTGTAGGTTGTTCAAGAGTCTTCTTCTGATTCTGACACTACATTGTTCTTTATAGAACTCAGCTTCTTGAATAATTTGTTAAGCATATAGACTGAATAGGTATGGAAATAGGATACAACCCTGACACACACCGTTCTTAGTTTTAAATCATGTACTTCATTGACTATGCAAAGGCATTTGACTGCGTTGATCATAAGAAACTATGGCTAACTCTGAGATGAAGAGGACATTTGGCTGTGCCTATGCAAAATCTGTGCTTGGACCAGGAGGCATTTGTTAGGACAGAGTAAGGAAACACTGCATGGTTCAAAACCAGGAAGGATGTCTGCCAGGAATGCATCATATCTCCATACGTTTTTAATCTATAAGCAGAACAGATTATCTGAGAGGCTGGGCTCTATGAGGAGAAGTGCAGCATAACTATTGGAAGAAGATTCATCAACAACTTGCATTATTCAGATGACACAATCCTGCTTCCTGAAACTGAGGAAGACTTGGAGCGATTGCTGCAGAAGGCCAAGGACTGCAGCCTTCAAAATGGATTAAAGCTCAACATCAAGAAAGCCAAGATTCTCATCACTGGACACTGGCAACATCATGACTGGCGGTGAAGGGATTGAGATTGTTAACTGCTTCAGTTTGCTTGGCTCCACAATCAACACTCTTGGTACCAGCCAGCAAGGGAATAAAAACCAAAAACAAATAGCATTTGCAAAATCTTCTGTCAGGGTCCTCTCCAGAGTACTGAAGAAAGAGTATGTGGCAGTCTGGAGACTAAGTTGGCCCTTATCCAGGCCATAGTCTTTGTAATTACTTGCTATGCACCAGAAAGCTGGACAATGACTAGTGATGAAGCTGTGGTGCTGAAGAAGAGTATATACTATGGACTGCTCGGAGAACATGAATATACTATGGACTGCTAGGAGAACAATCAGATTTGTTCTGGAGAGGATGAAACCAGGATGCTCCTTTGAAGCAAGGATTCTAAGCTTGATCTGACATCCTTTGGGCATGTTGCAAACAGGAACTAGTCCTTGGAGATGGACATCATGCTTGGAAGGGTAGGGAGACAATGCAGGAGATGAAAACCCTCAATGATATGGATTGATTCAGTGACTGGGATAAGGAAGTAGGTGTGTCAGAGATGATAAGATTGGCTCAGGATAGAGCAGGGTTCAGAGCTGTTATACATAGGTTCGCTATGAGTTAGTTGCAAGTGACTCGATGGCATATAACAATAGTGTTCCCTTCCTCTGTGTGCAAAATAGCCTCTTGGTCTAGGTATAGAGTTCACATGAGCAGAATTCTTGTTGTTAGATGCCACTGAGTTGAATATGATTCATAACCACCCTATGAACAGGCATTCTAAAACTTGTTCTCTCCTATGTCATCCTCATCATCTCTGAGACACAAAAGCCCATTACTGAAGTTGCAATGTCAGTCCATCTCATTGAGTATCTTCCTCTCTTTCACAGACCCTTCATCTTTCCAAATATGATGGCCCTTTCCAAGGAACATCCTCAACTAGTTACATGTCCGAAGTATGAAAGATGAAGTGTGATCATCCTTGCCTTCAAAGAACATTCTGGCTGCAACCTTTCCAGTATATTTGTTTGGTTTGTTGTTTTGTTATTTTTTTTTTAAGCCCATGAAAAATTCAGTACTCTTCTCCAACACCATAACTCAAAGGCATCAATTCTTCATCTGTCATCCTTATTCACTGTTCAGCTCTCTGATGCATAGCAAATGATGGAGAAGACCATTAGCTGAATCAAGCACAGCTTAGTCTTCAAACTGAAATAATTGCCTTTCAGTATTTTGGAGAGTTTCCTGACTGCATACTTGCCCAGGGCAATATGTCTCCTGATTTTCTGACTTCTGGTACGTAGGGTTTTGATTTGTGATCCAAGCAGCACAGTTAAGCACAGTTTTTGAGCATCAGTAAGAGTGCTTATTTCAACTACGGTATCATTAACTCTAGGATTATGTAAGAGAACTCTGGTGGCCTAGTTTTAAGGAATTGTGCTGTCAACCCAAAGGCATGAGATTCCAATCCACCAGCTAATGCATAGGAGAAAGATGGGTAAGTAACTGTCGCGTGATTTATTGCCTCTGAAAACTCACTAGAGGGTCAGCTATGTGTTGGTTCCTACTCAGTGGTACCCAGCAGCAACAACAAAAACATTGTTAATATAAACATAATTCTGATATGTACTGAGAAGCCAAAAATTAATATGCCTCATTTTATTGCAATATTCAATATATTGCAATATTCAATTGATTGCAATATTCAATTTATTGCAATGATCTGGAACCAAACCTGCCATATCCCTGAAGCAAAATCTTTGTCTGGAAGACTCCCATTCAATGTTCTGTCACAAATTGCTAAATAAATTTCTTACATTTCTGAAAAAATAATTGCTAATTCTATATTGAATAAAAACACCTATGTTGTTGATTGTAAAGTTGGGCACAACTCATAACGACCCTATGAACGAAAAGCCTGAAGCCTTTTTACAACTGTCGTCATTTATCAAAGTTCATACAGTTTCCAGAGGCATGTTGTTTAGGAAGTGGATGCCACTCCTGTTTCCAATAGATCTGTAAAAACAGAGAGCAATAACTCTAGATATCTTGTAGGATTTCCATAAATATTCATCTTTGTAGTAAATATGAAAACAAAGATACTTTTAAACACTACACTAACAGTTTGTTTTTGTTGTTCCGGTCCCTCATTTGGCACTTTTTATGTGCTGTGGTAGTACTTTCGTTGTGTGTGGTTTAGTTTGGGTTGTTGTCCTTTGGCTCTTTTATCTCTAATTAAATGGGAAAATTTCAGAATAATCATTGGATTGAGATGAAGTATGCTCTTTGTTTTCTTTGGGCTGTCAGCATGGTGCCTTATACTGTATGTTCTCAGCTTATATTTGTTGATTCATCATAGGAGACTTAAATGTGTTTTGTGGCAAAATGTAATAAGACCTAAATAAATTAGGGAAAATATGAAGGAAAACATTGACTTCAACTGTCACTGCTATGAATACTAAGTCATATTATAAAATGCTCAAGGCAGGCCTCTTTGACATTGCCAAGGATATAAATATAGTGTTAGCATAAAATAATTTCTAGTTCCTGATGAATGACACCTCATTACAAAGTCCTGATCTAAATTAAAAAGAGAACTTGTTTTAAAATTCTTTCTTGGTAGATTCTAAGAGAAATCACATGCTGGTAAAGTGGGAATTTAGAAATGGTTTGATTTGATTGCATAATGTCAAGGAGATAGAAGTGTTAACTTTTAGTTTAATTGAAAACATTTAAAATTTAATCAGAAGTCAGTTTTCAGTAAGAAAAAGGAATAGATGTAACCTGATGATTTTGAGTCTTCTGTAATATTAAGGCTACAATTTGATTTTGAATGTAGTTTAGACTACCAATTTAAGCTTGTACTAAGTCTTTTAAAAACATATTTTAGTTACTGTGCTTTAGGAGAAAGATGATATAACCACTATTTTTCTTTTTCAGAGTGAAGGCAATTTTGAGTGTTATAAACTAGGCTAATAATATAAAGTATAAGAAAGAATATAATACAATACATAGGTATAATATAGAGGCTTTGTACTAAATCTATTTTCAAAATAGATTGTATTCTGTTTTATATGAAAATTTACACAGTAAGTCGAATTAAAATTTAATATGTTTTGTACAAATTTTTCTGTGGCATTAGTTACAGTTTTCCCAACATACCAGCTTTGTCATTCTGTCCCTACCGCCTTTCCTTGTTTTGTTTTTTAGTTTTGCTTTTGGGTAAACATTGACTAGTTGTTATTGCATAGTTGATTAGTTTTAAAAGTGCATTGTTGTTGTTAGGTATCTTTAATTTAGAACTGGCTTGTAGCTGAGTCACCAGTGAGTTTTCAGGGACAGTAAATTGCAAAGATGAGATATCCTTCTCCAGTGAAACATCTTGTGGATTCAAACCCCATGCCGTTGGGATTGCAGCAGAGCTTCTTACTATGAAGACACCAGGGATAACCTATTCATCCAATCTATTCTTTTCCTGAAAGATGACCTTGGTATTGGTTTAATTTAAAGAGCATTTATGCGCAAAAGTCTCAGGACAACTCTAATCTATCAGTACAGTAAGTCTGTATTGTTCTGTGGGTTTGGGGTTTTTTGTGAGCTTTTTTGTCTTTTTCAAGAATTTCATTTTGTCCTACATTAGTCTCCCTTTTAATTGGAATCTTCTAGTATATACATGGTCAGTAGTAGTTGTTGTTGTTGATTGTTGCCAAATTGAACATGACTCATAGTGACCCTACGAACAAAAGGTCTGAAGCCTTTCTGTAACTATCATCACTTATCAAAGTTTGTAGTTTCCAGAGGAATGTTGTTTAGGAAGTGGATGTCACTCATGCTTCCAAGAACAGTGAATTCTATATTTTCTGTCACTGTTGTTGTTATGTGCCACCAAGTCACCAGTGACTCATAGCAACCTCTGTCCAACAGCCCTAACTTCTGGTCTATCCCTTGCCAATCTTATTGTCTCTGACATGCCTATCACCATTACCTCAGTGACTGAATCAATCCATCTCATCAAGGGTCTTCCTCTCCTGAGCTATCCCTCCACCCTCCTAAGCATGACATCCCTTTCTGATCCCACCCTGCAACATGTCCAAAGTATGTCAGATGAAGCTTCAGAATCCTTGCTTCCCAGGAATAGCCTGGCTTCACCTTGTTTGTTCTCCAGCAGTCTATGGTATATTAAATACTCTTCTCCAGCACCAAAGCTCAAAGGCATC
>NW_006399933.1:3216536-3219313 GCF_000299155.1 Elephantulus edwardii | reverse complement strand
GGGAGGGGGCTTGTATTTAAATGTCAATTAGGCCCTAGGGCCTAGTTTTATTATTTTGGAGGAATATTCTTCCAAGCTGTACAGCACTCTTCTGTCAATTTGCTGTACTGTGGTTATCTGGGTTTGTTGTGAAGCTGAACCTTATGCCATTGGGGGTCAAATGCCCTAATGGCTGCCCATGTTGGACAGTGTTTGGTGGAGCTCCCAGTTTAAGACAAGTTTGGAAGCAGGTGTGGCATCCACCTCCTAAACTTCATGCCTCTGGAAACTCTATGAACCTTGGAGAAATGATGATAGGTATAGAAAGGTTTCAGGCCTTTGATTCATAGGGTTGCTAAGAGTAGCACTCAACTTGACTGCAATCAACAACAACAATAACAACAACATGTTGAAAGTTATCCTCTCTCCTTCCTCAATCTCTGGAAGCCATAAACAAACATCAATTTCTGTGCATATACCTACTTTTAACTTAAGAAATAAACAACCATAATCCAAACTTACTGCCATTGAGGCAATTCCAACTGCCAGCAAATCTTCACAAAGAGAAACTGTCCATCTTTCTCCCTGGAAGCAGCTGGTGAATTCAAATTGCTGACTTTCCAATTATGCCTTCAATTCATCAGTGTTACACCACCAGAACTTCTTGACTTTTTCCTAAAAGTGAGACTAAATAGATTTTAAAGTGATAAATACAACAAAGTGAAAGAATAGATATTAAAAATATGACAGATACGTAAACTTTAAATCAGATAGACTAGTATGTAACAGAAAAAAATATATTCTGATCCTGTGCCGCCCTCACAATCTTTGCTGTGCTTAATGTCATTGCTGATGCACCTGGTCAGTTTTCCGGTTTGTTTTTCTCTGACCATTTGTTTTACAAAATATAATTTTTCCTCCCCTAGGGAATGGAACCTCCTTATTAACATTAGGCATTGACTGTATAGGTTATCTATCCTAAATGCTTGCATGTTGTTGTTAAGTGCCATCAAGTTGAATATGACACACAGCAATGCTATGAATGACAGACCTGAATCCTGTCCTATCCTGTACCATCCTCACAATCTCACACACTCAAGCCCATTGCTGCGGTCACTGTGTCAATCCACCTGGTTGAGGATCTTCCTCTCTTTAATCATCCCTTCAGCTTTCCAAGGATGATGTCTCTCTCCAAATAGCTTCTTTTAGCCACATGCCCAAAGTATGCAGATGAAGCTTTATCATCACTGCCTCCAAGGGACACTCTGGCCATACTTTTGCCGAGACTGTTTGTTATCTGTTTGTTGACAGTGTTCGTTCTTTTGGCCTTCCATGGTATAGTCAGTATTCTTCTCCAACACACAATTCGAAGGAATCAATTCTTTTTTTGTCATCTTTATTTATTGTACAGCACTCAGGTATGTAGCAAGTGACTGAAAAGACCATGGTCTGAATCAGGCATATCTTAGTCCTCAAAGATCAAACATCATTGTGCCTTAATAATCTGGAGAGGTCCCTAACTACAGACTTTTCCAAAGCCATATGTCTCCTGATGTGTGAATCCTAGTCAGTTCCATAAGATATCAACACTTATCTCCTGTGGAGAATGCAAATTTTCATAACTACTCTTCTATAGATTACCTTTAATGCAAGTGCCTTGGCACAAGTGCACAGAAACAGGTATCATTTTGATTACTATCTGTTCAACATTTCCAATTTCTATAACATATTCTAACCACCCTTAAAGTTTAAATTTTTGTAGTTAAAATGGAGTTCATAAGACTTTAAAAAAATTTTTTCTGGTATAAGTTACTCTATATTAATAGTCCCAATACAATTAAAATATTCCAGGCAGACATCTAGGGCTTCTGGTCACCACACAGGTGGAAGAATTTGAGCTAGTTAAATAAATTTTCTTTTTACCTCGGATGACACTAGTTTCCTAAGACATTTAATTTCTATGGATGGTGCCATAAATGTTTGACTTTTACAAAAAAAATTTCTATTTCTTGAATTAAATAGATCCATAATTTTAATATTATTTTTCCACTATTGATAGGAATAAACTAGTCTTAAACAACAAATTTATACCAATTTTGCAAATTCAACTTTACTATCATAAGCACAGTTCCTGAGGTTTCTATTGTTATTTCAAAAGTGTTGTTATATTTTACTATAATATATATTATTCTCCCCCCCATTAGATCTAATTGTTCTAAGAGTATATTCTCAGTTTAAGTCTAAAAATATAGTTGTATTTTTAGGGACTCAATTCCATTAATAAGCCCCAAAATGTAATGGTTATAAGCCAAAGAGCTTTGTGATTCTCTCTTTGAATTTGACAAAGAAACTTCTAAACAATTAAATTATTGCATAAGTAAAATTAAAACTTACAATCTTTTTTTTTAAACTTACAATCTTATAAGCATTTATTTAACACTCTTAAAAAAATTAACACCTTTTAAAATACATTTCTCCAACACCACAGTTCAAAGGCATCAATTCTTCTGTCATCCTTAGTCATTGTCTAGCTCTCAGAAGCAAGTGACGTAAAAGATTATGTACAGCCTGAAATAGGTGCAAACTAACATTATTTGTCCTCAATAATTTGCAGAGGTCCCCAGATTACACACTTTCTTAGGAATACAACTTCTGGTCCCCTGACTGCCAGTACCAAGTATACTGATTGTAGCACCAAGGAAGATGAAGTCATTGACAGTCTCAATCTTTTCTCCATCTATCACGTTGATGTCTATTGTTCCAGTGGTGAGGATTTTGGTTTTCTTGACATTGAGATG
>NW_006399933.1:3208231-3213586 GCF_000299155.1 Elephantulus edwardii | reverse complement strand
CACACTCAGTTGGGTCGCCCTTCTTTGGAATGGGAACAAATATTGACCTCTAGCTTTTGCATAAGTCCAATCAAATGTTCTGGGATTCCCCTTCTTTTAGAGACAGCCACAGTTTGTTGTGATCCACACAGTCAAATGCCTTTGTATAATCAATGAAACCTAGATAGACATTCCAGGGAAGTTCTTCAAGGCAAAGATGATGAATTTCATATCACATACCTTGGACATGTTTTTAGAAATTTCCAGTCCTTAAAAAGGACTTAGAAAAGTGGAGTATCAACAAAAGACCCTCAGTGCAATAGACTGACAAAGTGGCCCAATGTTTTATGCATGATGGAGATTGTGGAAATGGCACAAGACAGGACAGGGCTTCGATCTCTTGTTCACAGAATTGCTATAGGTTATAATAACCTAGACAACACATACCAGTAATATTCCTTCTCACTCTTTGTTTGTTTGAGTGCTTCAATTTTCTACTGCTTTCTGTCTTCTACAAATCCTGTAATTCTTGCATCTAAGATACTTTCTTTCCATTTCTTTAAAAAAATCTCATTTACAATTTAACTATCATCTACGTATCCTGGTGTGTTATTCTATTGTTCATGAGGCTAGCAATATGAAAGTCTGTATTTTATGTAGTATTTCCAATTAATATATTTGAACAGAAAACTTAAACCCATATTGTTGGTGTTGTTGCTATTAGATATTGTCAAATATGACTCAGCAACACTATTCACAATTGAGTAAAATTTTGTCAAAGCCTGTGTATTACTCACAACCTCTACTCTTCTGATGCCTACTATTGAAGTCACTGTATCAACTAATATCATTGGGCATGTTTCTTTCCTCCATTTATCTTCTAAATTTCTGAGCATGATGTCTTTATTCCAAGGACAGACTCCACCTGACAACATTTTCAAAGTACGTGAGACAAAGTATTACCATCTACCCTTTTAAGGAGCACTCTGGTTGCACTTCCACTAAGATAGATTTGTTCATTCTTTTGGTAGTCATGGAAAGATTCAATAGTAGTTATTAACATCACTGTTCAAAAGCATCAATTCTTCTTTAGTCTTTCTCATTTACTGTCCAACTTCTACAAGCACACCAAGCAACTGAAAATATTGAGTTTTGGACATGGTGCACCTTAGCCTTCAAAGTCATTTCCTTGCTCTTTAACATTTTGAAGAAGTCATTAGTAGCAGATTGGCCTAATGCAATATATGGCTTAATTTCCAAGTAAAATGAAATAATTGCTAATCAATCTTTTCTCTGTTTATCATGATATTGTAGACTGATCCAGCTGTGAGGAGTTTTGTGATCTAGGGCTGTTTTTGTTTTTTAATTTTTATTTCAAGCTATAATCAGTACTGAAGGCTATAGTCTTTGATATTCTTTAATGCTTCACGTTTTCTTCACTTTCCGTAAGCAATGTTGTATCATCTGCATAAAACAAGTTGTTGAGGAGTTGCCCTTCTTCTACACATAACCAACTTCAAAGATCATTTTCTCAGCATATAGATTGAAGAGGTATGGTGAAAGGATACATCCTTGCGGAACACTTTTTCTGATTTTAAACAATGTAGTATATCCCTTTGTAAAAATAAAAAAAAAATATGTGTGTGTAATATGAAGCTGGCTAAGTATGACTTTCACTAACTTCACGGGGAGTAGCCTACAATCACAGCATCCACAGCACTAATCTGATTTCTACAAGGTCAAATTCATCCCATGCTCCTGCACCAACTCTTTTCCAATTCTGACATCTCTCCCGGTGAACTCACTGCTCTACTAGGCCCACTAATCTGTTGCAATGACCTATTTTACTTACGGATTATACTCATACTTGAAGGATTTACTAGGAAAGTGAATAGGTTATAATTTGAGTTGAAAAAGATCTAATCCTTCACTATATATATCTTCCCAGGTATGCTTACAGACCCTCTGGCCTCTCAGCCTTAAGTTAGGGTTACAAATACTTTTTTAGTACTGCCATTGGTGGTGTTTTCCTCCCTCTGCTTTAGTTCTCTAGTAAGCTTGAGAGAACTGCAATTCCAGGTCAGATCTGTTTTGTACCAATCTCTTGTCCTCTGTCCTTGCTCTTGCTGTACTCTAGTTCCCTGGTCTGATTAGCATATGTACAGAAGAGAGGTGGACTCTCCATTTCACCTTTTTTATCTCTTGTTCTAAACTTGCTCAATTTAGCCCTAGTAAGACTGACTGTTGTTGAATAACATCTAGTCAGAACCAACCCATAGATGATCTTCCAGCAGGTTTTCAGAGGCAGAAAATTGCACAAAAGGTAATTGCTCATCCTTCTCCTGAGAAGCTGCTGGTAGATTCAAACAGAAGCACAATTCCTTATCGCTATAGCATTAGAGCTTCCTGATTGATCCCCCCCATTAGAAGACTACATACTCTGTTTCCACGTTTCCACCCAAAACGTTCTATCTGTGTCTTTCATATCATTAATATAGTCCTAACTAGTCATGTGTCCTAGTAGTAAGGAACTATGCTATCAACCAAAAGGCATGTGGTTCAAATGCACAAGCTGCTCTATTGGAGAAAGATGGACAATCAATTCCCATTTAAATTATTGCCTCTGAAAATCCCCTGAAGGGTCAGCTATGAGTCACTCTCAGCTGGACAGTACACAGTAACCTAGACACGTAGTGAAAGTCAAAGCCAATGCCTGGGAAAGTAATTTTGAAGGATCAAGACCACTGCACCACACTCTTGTTCCATCTTTGCAAGTCTTAAAAGGTTAATCTGTCACAGGAAGAAGAAATGCTATAAAGGACAATATTATCCAGGGCCAAAGAAAACTACTGAAGACACATTGCATTTTTTGATGGGTAGTTAGACATTCAAACACAAAGACTTTTAAAGGCTTTGTGTTTATTAATTTACTTTCATGATTTGAAATTTGTTATTTGTTTTTGAGTGGTTTTTTTTTGTATTCCTATTCTTGACATCTATAACTATTAATTTATGTGACACATTTCACTACATCATTTTATATTGCAGGTAACTGAGCAGCGAATTTGAGACTATGAAAACTTTGAAACTTAGTTTTATTAGAGATCACAATGCACTTAATGACCTGAAATTTTCCATAAGATATGAAATTCCATATCCTTTTATGATTTCAAAATGTACAGTGTACCTAAAAATTCAACTGACTGCATCATTAATCTGCTAAGAATTGACTGAAAAGAATAGATACTCCCCTTCTATTATTACTATTACTAAATTAAAAATAAGTAAGTGAGTAATGAGCATTCTATCTAGAGATTTCTACATTCATGAATTAACTAGTCAATGTCACCAGCATAGCCTAGAACAAGATCTCTTTCAACATGGACTTACCAGTGGCTTTTCTTTATTACTATTAAATCAAAAGATACTGAAAGTGATTTTCAGTGGTCACATAGGCTGCACATTCAGGGTCAAAAGCAACATATTTTCCAGAGAAATACAT
This sequence comes from Elephantulus edwardii, assembly GCF_000299155.1. NCBI lineage: Eukaryota > Metazoa > Chordata > Mammalia > Macroscelidea > Macroscelididae > Elephantulus > Elephantulus edwardii. The sequence continues at coordinate 3,210,105 of NW_006399933.1, read as the reverse complement.
TCACTGGGCAAGTATGGGCACGGTCTAAGAGCCAGTGTTAATATTATTCTTTCAAGTGTTTTTAACGTATATAAACATGACCTTTTATTGACTTATTTAAGACTCTTAGTGGAAATCTTATAGTTCATGCTACAATAACTGATCTTTTGGGATTCAAGGGGGCAATTACTCAACTAAACAAAGTGATTGCTTTTCTAGTCTGCTCTTGTAATGTTTAGTTAACAAGCTCAAAACAAAGCACGTGATATCAATATTTCTTGTTCCCTTTTTCTTATGAGTCATATGGGACAATCAACGAACTCCTGCAGTGCCGGTATAAACTGAATCCTCGAAACACATTATGGTTGAAGTTCTGTGCAAATATCACAAGTTTGAAGCAAAGAGAAAAATTTCAACACTGTTATTTTAATATTCACTTTGGCAGAGCTCATTTTTCAAGCTGCTAAGATGAAGCATATTTCCTTGTGATTTCTAATTTTTAATTGAAGTTATACCTGCTTAATCAGACTAAAAAAAACCACAAAATAAAACACCTCAAACTCATTGCAATCAGTTAGAACTTACTCAGCTGGCATTTCAGATGATTTTCAGAGGCTGTAAATCATATGTGAAGAGATTGCTTTTTTCTCCCACAGAGAAATTAGTGGAAACATACAATATTATAATTGAAAACAAAAGTTATCATAGATATTTTTTTATGTATACTTGAGAGAGAGATTAATTCTCAGCACTTTAGGTGTAAGTTCTCATCATGAGATCCTGTATTATTTTCACTCTGACAAACAGAAATTTAGTCTATCACTTTTTTTTTAATTCTTTGATAAGAATTCTTTTCTTTTTTAAAGCAGTAATAGTATTCACTTCCTAAGCAACATGCCTCTGGAAACTCTATGAACTTTGATAAATGACTATAGGTATAGAAAAGCTTCAGGACTTTTGTTCACAGGGTCGCTATGAGTTGTGCTAAACTTGAGAGAAATCAACAACAACATTCAAAACTTATTTATAGACATGAAGATTCTAATGAAGTTAGTGAACAGCATGTTAGAATTCTATTTGCTATTAAATATTGGAATACAAATATTAATGCAAGTTTACCTTCCAAAAGCCTACAAGTCCAGTAAACAACTAATTAGAGTATAATTTTAAAAAGCACTAAAAAGTTTTTATAAATGTTTTGTGTATACAGAGGATTGAGCAGTTGTACTTTAGATCAGCGAAAAAATGTTTGTAATTGTGTTAAAATCTACCTCATATCAAGAACTTTTTTTTTTACTAAAGCTATTTTTTAATAAAGCTTAGCTTAGTCTGTTACATTTTAGAAGGTTAGAAATCTAAACAAAGGTTATTAAATCTAGGACAATATCTGGTCTCTGTCAGTTTTGAAGAAAACTCTTTCTCTCTTGTCAACAACCATGGGCCTGTCATTCCTTGGAAAATTTCATGACTTTGCCACCTTCTGTTCCAAAGAAGAGCAACTTAGCCTTGATACCTGGGTCCAAGGATATGTTCTGTCTCCTGGATACCTTTGTCTTGATGTTTCTGAGGCCAGGCTGACCATGATTATTTCTAACAGAATGTTCTCAAAACATATCCTTACTGCCATTGAAGATCCAGGATCAAATTAAAGATGTGATTTGTGTGTGTGGTTGGAGAGTTTTGGATCAAGTAGCTAGAGCAGAACTATATGGGGAAATTATGAACATAGTTTGATACCTGTTCAGAGACACATACAAAACCATTAAAATGATACTTTGATAAACTCCAGACAAATTACTGAATAGATCAGAAATGTTCTAAACATGAATTAATGTATGTATGTGTGTGTATATACATATACATATACATATACATTTATATTCTTGAGAACTCTT
>NW_006399933.1:3188005-3206250 GCF_000299155.1 Elephantulus edwardii | reverse complement strand
AATATATAATATAGAATATAGAATATAGAATATAGAATATAGAATATAGAATTCTGAAACAATGGTATTCACTAAAGATTGAACTGGAAAAATTTGCAAACTAATAACAGAATCAGTTCTAAAGGCTCATAAAATCTCTCTCTCTCATATTCTCAAACACTTGGGTTATGTACGGACTTTTATTTGCTCCCATAGTTTTTACTGTTAGTTGCCATACTGTTAGTTGATTCTAACTGATGGCAACCTCTACATACAGAAAAAGAAAACATACGAGTTTCAAGGGTGTGAACCTTGAGAAGCAGATAGCCAGGCCTGTCTTCTGAAGTGCCTCTGGATGTTTTGAACTGTAGGTCTTTCATGTTGTTAAGTGCTTAGCTGTTTGCATTATCCAGGAATGCCTGTGGTTTTTGCAATATATCACTGGGGCTCCTTTGATAAATTGTTGATTTTCATAACTTTCCTCTAAGACTGACATCTCTTCTGCGTTCTAGATTAGGCCTCTCTTCTTCAGGGGTCCCACCGCACTTCAAAATCAATCTACTTGAAACAAAATTTCTGTTCTCTGTATTGTTTTTTACAAATCATCCGTTCAGCCTTCTGTCCCTTCTTGTGTAACCGCTACTGTTGAGGATTGTTCTGCTACCTACACAGTGACTCAAGCTCAAGTCTTAGAAATATTTATAGTAGAGAGTAAAAAATGGACTGTTTTTTGTGAGTAATAAGAATATATTGTTTACATATAAAATTTTAAAAAATTATGTATAAGCAGAGATTTTAGATAATGTATATGAGATGGTAAATTAAGAAATATGAAATGAATTCACTTTAATCCTCGCCATAAACTTGTTCTTACAAGTCTTCACTTCAACACAAACTCCAGTGTTTGTCTCCTCAGGGCAAGGGCTGATGGGCACTTGACCTCTTTGGCTAGACAGAAAGTCTGTTAAGCCAGGCTGCTATCTTTAAAGAGGATTTTCTAAATCCTTTCTCTTCTCTTTTAGCATATAAGAAATCAAACTTGCAAGACTCAGCTAAAAGCATTCTCTTGTAATTTGAAAAACATACAGCTGAGTCTAAGGCTTTTTGTACTATGGTGGGAAATGATTAGGAGATTCTTAGATGAGAATTTTTGAGTGGAAGAGAATGATAAAAAAAATAAATAATAAGAAAATTATGAAGATAATCACCATGATTTACCCAACTCCTTAAGCTTTTTTATCAATAGAGATGAAAATTCTTTTTGCTATTCAAATTTATTTGAAAAAGTTGAATAAAAATAATATGGAGCAATAAAAGGGAAAGACAAAATAAGTGGAAGTGTAAAATTTAAAATGAAATCTAAATTAAAACTAAAAATCAAAGATACTGACTTGACTTCAATAAATTTTTTTATGGTCTTTGATTATTCTTTAGATGATAGTTATTTCACACATAATTGTTCTTTGATAATAGAAAATTTTGTCAAATGTGTAACTTTTAAAAATGTTTTCATTTGTGATATAAACATCTTGTAGAATAGTTTTAAAAATTTATCCTATTGTAATCTGACTTTAAGTTCAAAAACCATTAGCTTTTCATTAAATATTTAATGTACATTTTTCTTAATAATATTAAATGAAATTAATGGATGTAATTAATTAATTATTAAAATGTCTAATCTGCCCCTTAATGTATATTAATTGCTTTTTCTTTCACCCAACTTTGTTGATGTTTAGTATTTAGCTCTGATGACCTAGTGACAAGAAGCTAATATGTAATCCTGAAGGTGTGCAATTCAAATCCACTTGCTGATCTGAAGGAGAAAGATGGGTGATCTCCTCCTGTGCTATTAACTGCCTCTGAAAACCCTCTGGAGGATCATTTATGAGTCAGTTCCAACTCAATGGTACACAATAACAACAACATTAGACAATATTACTTTTCACTCCCTTCCTATCTCTGGCAATCATTCAGGAGTGATTCTATCTGTATTTAAATTTTTTCTTACCTTTTAATAATAGCAATCTTTTGTGACTGACATTTAACACAGCATAATCTCCTCTAGATTCATTCAGCGTTTTGTCAATTCTCCATAAATATTTAATGTTGCATAGTATGTAATTATGTACAGTTACCAGGGATGATAGAAGAAGAATTGATGCCTCTGAGATGTAGTGCTGGAGAAAAGTACTATACCATGGACTGAAAGAAGAACAAACAAGCTCATTCTAGAGAGGGAGAAACCAGGCTGCTCCTTGAAGGCAAGGATTCTAAAGTTATGTCTGACATATTTTGGGAATATAGCAAAGAGGAACCAGTCCTTGGAGAGGGATATAATGCTTCCTTTTCCAAGGAAGATTGTTGTTGTGTACCATCCAATAGGAACCAAACAAGAGCTCTCCCTACTGTAAATTTTCAGAGGCAGTTCATCACATGGGAAAAGACTGCTCATCTTTTCACAGAGCATCAGGTGGATTCAAGCTGCATGCCTTAGGGATGTCAGTACAGCTTCTTACCACTAGGTCACTACTAATCCTTTCTGGTGGTTCAAATTCATCAGCTTCTTCTCCCAGGCAATTTACAGAATCTATAAGGAGATCTTCGCAAAGACAGAAGAGGAAGCAAAGACCAAAATGGATGTCAGAAGAGACTCTGAAAATTGCACTGGAGTGCAGAGAAGCCAAAGCACAAGGAAGAATTCAAGATACTAAAGAGTTGAATAGAAGATTTCAAAAGGCAGCACAGGATGACAAAGCAAAATATTACAATGAAATGTGCAAGGCGTTGGAGTCAGAAAATCAAAAGGGCCAAACTCACTCAGCATTTCTTAAGCTCAAGGAACTGAAGAATAAATGATCCAGGAAGTATTAAAAGAAAATGGAAAGAATATACTGAGTCACTGTATCAAAGGAATTGGCAGACACAGAAGAATTTCATGAAACAACATATGAGCAACAACCTATGGTGATGAAAGAAGCAGCTCAGGCTGCTTTGAAGGAAACGGCAAAAAATAAGACTCCAGGAATAGATGGTATACCAATTGACATATTTAAGCTAACAGATGCTGCCCTCGATGTGATCACAAAGTTGTGCCAAGAAATCTGGAGAACAACCACTTGGCCAACTGACTGGAAGAGATCTGTATTTGTTCCTATCCCAAAGAAAGGTGACCCAACAGAGTGTAGACACAATAGAACAATCTCACTGATTTCACATGCAAGCAAGATTTTACTAAAGATTATCCAAAAACGGCTGGAACAGCACATCAGCAGAGAACTACCAGAAGTCCAGGCTGAGTTTAGAAGGGATCATGGTACTAGGGATATTGTAGCTGATGTTAGATGGATCTTAGCTGAAAGCAGAGAATACCAGAGGAATGTCTATCTGTGTTTCATTGACCATTTAAAGGCTGTGTGGATCATAACAAACTGTGGCTGACTCTAAGAAGAATGGGAATCCCAGAACACTTGATCGTTCTAATGCGAAACTTATAGTTGGACCAGGAGGCAGTCGTCAGAACAGAGCAAGGGGACACTGCATGATTCAAAATTGGGAAGGGCATACGCCAGGGATGCATCCTATCTCCACAGCTTTTCAACCTATATGCAGAACAGATTATCCGGGAGGCGGGGCTCTATGAGGAGAAATGTGGGGTCAAGACTGGTGGACGATTTATCAACAATCTGCATTATGCAGATGACACAACCCTGCTTATTGAAACTGAAGAGGACCTGAAGCACCTGCTGCAGAAGGTCAAGGACTGCAGCCTCCAATATGGATTGAGGCTCATTGTCAAGAAGACAAAGATTCTCACCACAGGACCAATTGGCAGCATTAGGATGGATGGTGAAGAGATTGAGATTGTACACAGCTTTAGTTTTCTTGGCTCCACAAGTCAACACTCTTGGCACCGGTAGCCAGGAAATTAAAAGGCGCATTGCCATGGGAAAGTCTGCTCTTAGGGACCTCTGCAAAGTACCGAAGAGCAATGGTGTCTCTCTGGAGACTAAGGTATGTTTGATACAGGCCATGGTCTTTGCAATCACTTGTTATGTATCAGAGAGTTGGACAATTACCAAGGAGGATAGAACGAGAATTGATGCCTTTTAGCTGTGATGCTAGAGAAGAATATTGAGAATTCCATGGACTGCTAGGAAAACAAATAGATTCGTCCTGGAAAGGGTTAAACCAGGTGGCTCCTTGGAGGCAAGGATTCTGAGGTTCCATCTAACATACTTTGGACATGTTGTGAGGAGAGACTGATCCTTGGGGAAGGACATCATGCTTGGGAGGGTGGAGGGACAGCGCAGGAGGGGAAGACCCTCTATGAGGTGGATTGATTCAGTGACTGGGGTAATCGGGATGGGTGTGTCAGAGACAGTACAATTGGCACAGGACAGCGCAGAGTTTAGGGCTATTGTACATAGGGTCACTATGAGTCGCAAGTGAGCCGACGGCACATAACAACAACAACAACAACAACACATGAGCTCTGGTAGCCCACTGTGCACTGAAATCCCAAAGGCACAGAATTTGTGGCCACAGGCTGCTCTGAGGGACAAGGGTGGGCAGTGAGATTAACTGCCATCTGATTAACTGCCTCTGAAAACCCACCAGAGGGTGAGCTATGGGTCTGTTGTGACTCTGGTATACATCAACAACAATAACAACAAAACCCACTAGAAGGTCTGTTATGAGTCAGTTCTGATCTGACAAAAAGTGAGTTCTAAAGTTTGCCTCAATTTTTACTTTGATGAACTTTATATCTTTATATCTTTTTTCATATCTTGAGTTAGTTTTTAAGTATGGTGTGAGGTATGGATTGTGTTTTTTCTACAAATAGATATCCAGTTTTGTCTGCATTTAGTTAAAGAAGCTGTCATTTCTTTACTTACTATGTTACATCTATGTCAAAGATCTCCTGGTCAAGAGTGGGTGAATTTATTTCTGGGTTTTCAGTTCTATTCCAGTGGTCTATGTATCCATTGTCATACCAGTATCAAGCTGTTTTGATTAAGCTGGCTGCATGGAAGGTTTTGAAATTAAGAAGTGAAAGATCTTACTTTGTTTTCCCTCTTCAATAGTGCTCTGCTTATAAGGATGTGTGTTTCCTTTCCATTTAAATTTGGGTATTACTTTTCCATCTCCTTAAAGAATGATGCTAAATTTGGGGTTTCATTTTATCTGCAGGTTTCTTTTACCATATACATAATTTTTAAGATGTATCATAAAACTTTGATACTTTAAAAGTTTGTTGTTGCAAATGACTTTAAAGATTCATTCTTATTATATAGAGAAAATTAACACTGTTAGTTTTAAAATTCTATATTTAGCATATAAAATTAAAAGCTAGGAGACTCTTGTAGCTCAATGACTAAGCAATTGATGTCTAATAAAGGCTTATCTGTTCAAACCCAACAAGCAACATCCTGGGAGAAAGAATTGGTCATCTCCTTCATGATTATAGTCAAGAAAACTCAATGGAACAGTTCTGCTCTACGTTATAATAAGAAATCATCCTGACAACACCTAACACAACAAGATATAAAATATATAGCTATTTTATAGAATTAATTTAAATATATGATTATCCCTTCAATTTTTTCTAATTGTTACTAAATACAATATATTTACATCTTATTTAAACCTGGTGATGAAGTAAAACATTATAGTAGCCTAAAAAACATTTTAGAATACTACATTTGGTGTATATTTCATTTGTACAGTTTTACCAGTAGGGTAATTGGCAGCATCATAATAGATAGGGAATATATTGTGATTATTAACAATTTCATCTTGATTGGGTCCACCGTCAATAGTCCTGACACCAGAAGTCAGGAAATAAAAGTTGGATTACATTAGCAAAGTCTGCTGTCAGGGACCTCTCCAGAGTGCTGAAGAGCAATGATGTTACTCTAGAGACTAAGGTGCATCTGATACAGGCCATCATCTTCACAGTAACTTATGCATCAGAGACAGTGAATAAGGATGACATAAGAAGTATCAATGCCTTTGAGTTGTGGTGCTGGAGAACAGTACTGAAAATACCATTGACTGCCAAGAGAACAAATAAATCCATCCTGGAGAGGGTAAAAAAAAAGTTGCTCTTTGAAGGCAAGAATTGTCAAGTTCCATCTGATGTACTTTGGGCATGTTGCTAGGAGAGACCACTCCTTTGAGAAGAACATCATATTTGGAAGGTTGGAGGGTCAGTGCAGGAGTGGAAGACCCTGGATAAGATGGATTGACAGAGTAACTAGGGTAAGGAGTTAAGTGTGTTGGAGTCAGTGAGATTGGCTCAAGATAGGGCAATGTTCAGAGTTATTGTTTATAGAGGCACTATGAGTTACAGGTGACTCGACAACATATAACAACAACAACTGAAACATGTGTGATTTGTTGGAAAGTACTTCATAATTACAATAAAGATAGTGAGGGATTCAAGAAGCTGGAGCAAAAGTAAATTGTTCTTTGTAAAAAAGTAGAGCAGTGGTTCGGTTAAAGTGCTTGGTTGATAACCAGACAGTTGGACGTTTCTGTCTACCCAGAGGTGATTTAGAAGAAAGACTTGACTATCTACTTTAAAAAAAAGTAGCCATTGGAAACTCTATGGAGCATGATTCCCCTATAACTTACACAGGGTAATAATGGGTGTGAATCTACCACGTGACTCAGAAGCAGCTGGTCGTAGAAGTGGGTGGAGGGTGTGATCCTGGGAGACAGAAGGACAGAGTCAGTGAGCCTAATGAGAGTGGAGAAGGAAAAGAAAGATGATGTGACCATTCAGAGGACAGATTCAAAAGAAGAGTTCTATGGGAAATTGAGAAGTTTGTGGAAATTAATGTGCTAGGTGGTGGTAAACATTCATTTCTACCCTCCTTGCTTATAGAGTGCTAATAATCATAGCTAATACTTATATAAGAAGCCTTGGTGGTGTTGTACATTCAATGTTTTGGCTGCCAACCAAAAGTTTGGTGGTTCAAAATCATGAGCCACCTCCTGGGAGAAACATGTGGTAGTCTGTTTCCATAAAAATTAACAACCTTGGAAACCCAATGAGGCAGTTCATTCTGCCTCTCTGCTCTAGTGTTGCTATAAATTGGAACAACTCAACAGCTGTGGGTGAACTTAGTATTTATAAAGTGCTAATGATGTATCATGCCTTGTCCAAGGACATCATATATCTAGTATTTGTCAACTCTTTGCTCAGTAGTCACACTAAAGCTATGACACAGGCCAGTAATTCTTTCCATGTCACTGATGAAGAAGTTGAGGAATACATTGAATAAGTTGTTAAAGGTCACTCAGCAAAGAAAACGCAGAGCCAGGGTCCTACTCCAACTTCTGGATGTGGTACACCTTACCTCCCTGCTGTATTTATTTATTTGTTTAGGAAATGAAGAAAATGGTTCTGTTCTGCGGCAAAATTGACCTATCACAGATCTGTCTTCTCAGGCTGAGTATAAAATGGTATTTGAAACATAATAATACAAAGGAAATATTTATAGATGATGCACTTTTTCTCTTTCACTTCATTAAAACAGTTTAATTTAGCACCAATGATCTACTATAACATTAAACAATATTGTTTATTCTCAACAGCTCTAAACTTGGTTTCATTGTTAGGGGCCTTTGAAAAGCTCATAGTGAATCTTAAATACACACAGCCACAAGAGAGCCTACTTCCAAGTCTGAAGCTGTTATTTTAAAATTTTATTCCTTTTTCAATTGTTGCTGCTGCTGCTAGTGAGTCCATTTTATCTCCTAGTGACCCTGTGTCAGCAGAACAAAACACTAGTAAATAAGAACATATTGCTTTCACCATAGATTCATTCTTATAATGCTTATAATGCTTATAATTCTTATAATACTCTATGGCTTTAATAATTCCAACCCTTATGGTGAGTGGAAGTCTGAGCTTATTTTCTCATTTATTAAACCAGAAAGCATTCACTAAGTTTAGTGACAAACACATGCTTACACATACCTTCTTTCATTTCCTTTAGGTAATAGAGAAAATGTAATTATATTCAATGCCCTACAATCATCTCTCCACACATAAACACTGACACTTCAAAGCTGTGCTTACAGATAACTTTTCTGTAATATTTTCTGTTAGAAACTGAAACTCCACTGTAGGATTTTGTGAACACAGGTAAAAATCCTAAAAGTTAAGTTTCTTGCAATTACTTGTTCTTTTCTTTCTTTATTCATCCTCTGACCCCTTTTATTTAAATAAATAACTTGGCTAAATAGGATATCATTCAGAAAAATGAATTCATTCTTGATAATTCTCCTGGGAGACAAACTATTTCAATACCAGTCCTGGGGGTAGACTCAATTAGCACCAACCGCCCATGAGAACACCGTTTTACTGCTTGAATGGAGCCTATGTCACTGGACTGGCAGATGTTTTGAGTAAATCACTGGGATGTCTACCCTCAGCCACCTGAGTATTTTTCAGCTCCCACTGAGCAGTCATAAATTAGTGGGAGTGCTGAAAAGTCTGTCGACAATGTCACATGCCTGGAGAGACCAGACTTTCATCTTTTCTTAGACAAACAGAATAAGGATCAATCTTAATATGATTAATGGTTTAAAGGAACTACCTTATTCTTTAACTTAAAAAACGTATGGTGGCTGCCCTTATCAAAACTTTATAAATCAAAGATTTATACAAAGTATTCTACACGGCATAAAAAAATTCTATTCAATAATCTAGTCAAGATCTGAAGAATTAAAAAAAAAAATTCTTAACTAAGAGTCATTGCTCCAAAGAATTAATTTGTATAGGAGAAAGCAATATATATGTATTCAAGTTCAAAGTACTTATAAATAAAATTGTATAGTTCGTTGAAGTTATTACCTAATTCTTAGTAAACATAGTAAGGATTTCCAACCCCTAGGTGAATTTCCATTATATAACTGGAAAGGGGGGGAAACATTCTTTCACCTCCTTATGACTAGTAGGAAGTTACTTTCAATTTTCCTAGTTTAAGACACACCTGTGTTGCTACTCATATAAATAAATTCCCTGTATTACAGTCATAAAATCGCTTTAAGAGTGGAATTTGTTCCCTAAGGGGTTATCTAAACGGTGAGATTTCAGAATTTGCTTACCAAAAGTTGCTGCTGTTCCTTTATCGCCTCTTTGCCCACAGCCCTCAGACTTGTTCTGGTGGGCTTAGCCTCAATGGCCCAATAATGACATTAAATTATAGGCCCAAGAGTAGAAAACGCTTCAGCCATCAAATGCGCCAAATGTTGGCCTTGCTTCTGCTCAGTTTCAGACTGCTCTTGAAGGCTGCCCCACCAAAGGACAATTTCCCCAGAGCAAGAAGAAATGTCTGCCCTTTGGTTAACAATTTTTTTTTATTTTTTTATTTTTTATTTCCTACTTTCATTGCTATGAACTGCTTGGCATTGACCTTTCTTTGAACTTCCCACAACACTTTTATTAATGCTTCACTTACAGTACTTTTCTTTCTTTGTCTTGTTTGCTATATTTTCACTTTATTTAAAATTAACTATGATAATCAGATGAAAGAGGGAAAGTTACACATCCCTTTCTACATTTGCTTATATTCATTGCAGAAAAGGCTGTCTGTAACTCTTAACTTACTTTTGGTTTTTTGCTGAGATTCTAATTTGGATTCTAGTTAGGTTGGTAATTAATTTTTTTTAAATCTGATTCTCCCTGTACTATTTATTTCCTCTCTTCTCTAGATTTTGAGCCTGATGGGTTTTGCTGTTTTGTTTTTTAAAACCTAATCCTAGGCTATGGCAGAGTTATATTTTACTTAACTAAGTCTGTTCCTAACCTTAACAGTGACCTCATGTAACACTGTTCCTGTTTTAAAGGAATGCCTACTATCTGTTCCAATAGCATTTGCAATAACTATTGGTATCTATCTTTAAACAAAGCAAAAAAAGTTAAAAACTCAAGGAGAAAGAAGGACCCTGAGTTGTCAGAGAAAACCAGGAATGAGTTCTTCAGTCACCGAAGAGAACAAATGTATCTTGTTTGAGTCAATTCCCGATCATGACAACCTCCATGTGTGCTATGTGTGTGTTTTAGTGTGTAGACTAAAACTCCGTAATCTTCAAGATATTGACCTTTTGAAAGTTGATTCTTAGACTTATCTCCCAAGATGTCTTGCAGTATATTCTAATCACCAATGTTTTTAACAAATAGTTGAGTATTCAACTGCTTGTATCAACTGGAGACTTCCAAAACTAAAGTACAGCAACATTAAATATGTTGTCTTTCTCATATGTAAAGTGGAGATAATAATGAAAACCTTTCATGTAGTTTAAGAATTAAATGAGGTAACACGCAGGCTTTGATCAAACTGTGGCTGAACCATTGTGATCAGTCAAACCTGGTCCATATGACACAGTTCTCCATGGGATAATGGAATATGTTACGAGTGAACCGCTACTCACAAGTTTGATTGGTCCAGTGTTCCCAGGTACACCACAGAAACAAGCTTGTTACTCTTCTCTTATGAAGATTTATACCCTTGCAAACCCAATGGATGGCTGCCTGCGCTGGAATGGACTCAACAGTAGAGAGCTTGTTATATTGTTATTATTGTTGTTGTTGTTGTTGTTATTATTATTATTATTATTACATGTGTAATCCTGGCGCTGTGTAATGTAAACAGCCAAAAGCTTGGATGCTCAAATCTGTTTATAAATTTCTACAAAAAAACTCTCTGTCATTTATTTATATAAATCAGCTATTAAAAACCCTGTAGAGGACAATGTAACTCTGACACACGAGGGGTTTCAGAAAGTTTGTGAAGAGTCGGAGTCAATTTGAAGGGTTTAGAAGGAACTGGGAAATACACACAAGGTTCAACTTCCGTGATGGGATTCCTGCTTTCCACAAAGGGAGACCTGCGTTTGATTCCTGGCAACTGAACCCCACGCACAGTTTCCACCCTTCTACGAGTGAAGGCTTGCATGTTGTGATGATGTTGAACTGTTTAGCTTCCGGACTAAGATGATCTACGAAGAAAGATTTGATTTTCTTCTGAAAATTAGCCAGTTAAAATCCATGGACCTTAATTATCTGATCTGCAGCAGATCATGGGATTGGTGCAGTTTGGGGCAGAACCCAATCCCATTATTTATGGTGTATCAGGGATTGATACTACTTAAGATTAACTGTTGTTGTGTACTGCGGAGTCAGAATAACCCACAGCTGACTCTCCAGAGGGTTTTCAGAGGCAGTAAGTAGAATGGGAAGAGATTCTTTTTTTATTTTTCTCCCATGAAGCAGCTAGTGGATTTGAATTGTGAGCCTTTGAGTGGAAGCACAGCTCCTTCCCACTAGCCCACCAGAGCTCCCCAAGTTTAATTGTTGTTGTTAGGTGCTGTTAAGTCAGCTGTGACTCATAGCTGACTCTCCACCAGGTTTTCCGAGGTAGTCAATTGCATGGGAGGAGATGGCCCATCCTCCTGTGGAAGAACTGGTGGCTTCAAACCACATGCCTTTGGGTTAGTAGCACAGCTTCTTACCATGAGGCCACCAGAGCGTGTGTATGTGCGTGCACACACTCACATATGTGCACACATGTGCATTTGTTATTAACCATATGTAACAGTAAAAAGGTCCCTAAATTTTATATTACATTATAGAAAATCAGAATGTCTAACAGGTTTGTCAACGATGAGGCAGAGCATCGAAAGCCTTTACAATTATTTACACAGATGAATATATGTGATTGTCGCTTCCTCCCCTTCACCAACTTCAGTTCTTCACACAATGCAACTTTGACAATCCTATGAAAATATAGCCTTGTTTTCCCTCCTTTTATACGTGGTGGGGACTTGGTGACTGCTCCATCCAGTAGAGCCAGAGGCAATGATGCTTTGTGACTTCTAAAGCCAAGTAATAAAAAGATATAACTTCCACCTGGCTGGCTTTTTATGACTTGTTCACTCTGGGCAAGCCAGACATCACACTGTGAGGAAGCTTAAATTAGCCAATATGGAGACACCACATGGAGAGACCTATAGAGAGAGGAAACAAGGCTTCTAGTCTACAAGCTGTCATCAACCAGCTTGAAGATGGTTCCAACCCCCAGCTTTCCTGATTTCCATTGAGACTCCAGACATATTATAGACAAGCAGCTTCTACTGTGCCTCGTCTGAATTCTGGCCTATAGTGACTTTGGGTATAATAATTGGTTGTTTTGCACCATTTAACTTCAGGGTAATTTGTTAACCTCGTTTTAGTAACTTGTACCATAACTAAGCACAAAGAGATATTGTGTAGGCAGGTATTTGGGGCACAGAAAAAGAAAAGTTTTTGTGATGCTTAGAGGAATGAAAAGTAGATTCAATGAGAGGAGGAAATTAGGAGGAAGAGGAGACAAGAAAATGTAACCCTTCTATAAAGCCATTGCAAGTCTAGAGAGTGCTTTTGAAATTCACAGGTGGGATTTTTGTGAGCTCTGAGTGCAGTAATTAGAGCCAAATTTCTTTACATATCAAGGGAGTCAAGATCAGGGAGGTCCAGTTATCTTCTCATCTGTCTATCTATATAGTCATGTCTATGTTTATGAAGAGCAATGTTTCACAATCTAATCATTCCTAAGGAACTTTTATAAGCATTTCTTTTTCTTACTTTCTCTTCCTCACCCACAAAACTGTAGCACAAAGATTTGTCTGTTAAAAAAAATTGTCTGTTTATGAAGTACAGCTCCTTGGAGGCATATGCATAATTTTAAGACCCATGCATATTTTTTTTTCACTACCCTTCTCAATAATAATGTTTTGACTCATTGCTGGAGATACTGTCCCCGCTGCTGAGCTTGCATTTAAGAAACCTGATGGTGCGTTAGTTAAGGGTTCAGCTGCTAACCAAAATATATAACATCCACCAGCAGCTCTCCAAGGGAGTTAAAATTTACTCAAGGACAATGAGTTTGGCTTTGGCCATAGGGGACACATGTTCTAAAAATCACACTGCTCCCAAGCCCATTCAGATTGACAACAACCTGCCCTCAGTGTTTGAAGCTCTATCTTTCACAGGAGCAGACTGCCTCATCCTTTTCCCATGGAGTGATGGATTACTTAAAATGTCCAACCTTTTGGTTACCATCCAAACACATTGACCTATGAGTCACCAGGTTTCCTATGCATGATGTTGTTGTTGTTGTTGTTGTTGTTGTTGTTAGGTGCCATTGAGCCAAGCATGACTCATAGTGACCCTACGACCAAAAGATCTGTACTCTGTTCTATCCTGCACCATCTTCACACTTCCTGACACATAAGCCCATTGCAGCAGTCACCCTGTCAATACACCTGGTTGAGGGTCTTCCTCTCCTTCACCAGCCCTTCACCCTTCCAGCATCATGTCCTTCTTCAAGGAATAGCACCTCTTAGCAACATGTTCAAAGTATGTGAGGCGAAGTCTCATTTTTGCCTCCAGAAATCACTCTGGCTGTACCCTCTCTAAGACATATCTGTTCATTCTCTTGGATCTATGGGAGGTTCAGTGCTCTTCTCCAACACCACAGCTCAAAGGCATCAATTTTTTTTCTGTCATTCTTATTCATTGTTCAGATCTTAGAAGCATAGCTAATAGTCAGAAAGACTAAGGCCTGAATCAAATGCAACTTAGTCTTCAAACTGACATCATTATTCCTCAATAAGTTGGAAAAGTCTCTGACTGCATATTTTCCCAGTGCCATGGACCTCCTTATTTCCTGACTGCTGGCACTAACGGTGTTAATTGTGGATCCATACAAGATGAGTCTGTTGACAGTTTCAGTCTCCTCTCCATCTATCATGATGCTGCCTCTCAATCCAGTGGTAAGAAGGCTACATTCCTTGATCTTCTGCAACAAGTGCTTCTGGCCCTCCTCACTTTCAGCAAGCAAGGTTATGTCATCTACCTAACAGAGGTGATGCCACACTCCTCCTCATAGAATCCAGCTTCTCGGACAATTTGCTAAGCATAAAGATTGACTAAGTATGGAGAGGGACTACTGCTGAGTCAGAACTGACTCAGAGCTGGCCCTCCAGAGACTTTTCAGAGGCAGTAAATTGCATAGGTGGATATTGTCTCTCTTTTTCTCATGGAGCAATTAAAACCATATACCTTTGGGTTAGCAGTGCAACTCCTTACCACTAAGCCACATGAGCTCCGTATGTGTGGTCTAACGATGTATACATCTCTATATTCCAAATGTCTCTGTCTAAGATCAAGTACTTCAACCTCCAACAGGAATTGCATCTCAACATCAAGAAAACGAATATCCTTACCACCTGGAGAAAAGATTGAGGTTGTTAATGATTTCATCTTGCTTGAATCCACAACCAACACCTGTGGTACTAGCACTCAGGAAATCAAAAGATAGGTTGCCTTGGGACAATCAGCTGCCAAGGACCTTTCCAAAGTGCTAAAGAGCAACAATGTCTGTCAATGTAGAGACCAAGGTGTGCCTGATCCAGCCCACGGTTTTCTCAATTGCATGCTATGCACCTTAAAACTAGACAATAACTAAGGATGACAAAAGAAGAATCAATGCCTCTTTGAGTTATGGCACAGGAGAGAATCACTGAAATGACAATAGAACAAACGGATCTGTCCTGGAAAGGATGAAACCAGGTTGTTCCTTGGAGGCAAGAATTTTGAAACTCTGTTTCCAAACACTGGACATGTTACCAGAAGAAACTGGTCATTGGAGAAGGATATCAAGCTTGAAAGGTTAAAGGATCAGTTCAGAAAAGGACGACCGTGAATGAGATGGATTGACACAGTGACTCTGGCGATAGGCTCAGGTGTGTCAGAGATGTGATGCTGGCTCAGGATAAGGTAAAGTCTAGGACTATAGTTCAAAAGGTCTCTATGAGCTGTAGGCAACTGGGTAACACATAACAATAACAATGCTCTTTTAGGGAGCTCTGATGGACTAATAGTAAGGAGATATGCTGTCCAAAGGCAGGCAATTTGAATCCACCAGCAATTCCACAGGAGAATGCTGGGCAATCTCCTCCTATGTCATTTACAGCCTCTAAAAACTCAATAGAGGGTCAGCTATGAGTCAGTTCTGGTGGCACAATGCTCTTTTTTATCATGTGTGCTTTCTTTCTTAAGGTAATTAGATTTTCTAGAAATATTAATGTAACAAAATGTTACATCATGTGTTCTTATAACAAATCCTATCCTTCAATATTACTGTTTTTTCTTTATAGGTGACGACAATGAGGATTTCCCAGTGTTATTGTCAAAGGAATTTAATTCCTTTTATAATGTAGTTGATTCATAAATATTTAAGCAATTTTCTACTCTCCTTGGGGTCCAATAAAATGTTCAATTGTTTTGTGGTATCATTATTTAATCCCAAGTAATAAAACATGATCCAGCAATAGCTGGGTGAATGACTTGACCTCCGGATACATATTTGAATTTTTCGTGGACTATAAATCTAAAATCATTTGTACCAAAAGTTTACTACATTCATACCAGATATGGGTGGGAAAATAATGATGGAGATGAAGGTAGTCAGGGTGGAAAAGAATTACTTAATGTTAACTCTTTTCATGCACAAATTTCCAAATGCGATGTAAAAACATATCTATATATCTCTTACCATTTCTTTGTGTTTAGGAGTTACAACAAGATTTTCTATGTGAATATTGTAGTGTATCTTTTATTTTAATAAAAACAGTGAGATCAGTTAATATCCTTGTGAGTTTTTAATTACACACAATAACCTCAGAAGTACACATGTCATCCTCAGAACCTCTGCTGTGCTTAAACTCATGGTTCCGGTCCCTGTGTTGTATCAGCACACTTCACTGAAGAGCATCCTCTCCTTCAATGATGCTCTGCTTTTGCAAACATGATGCACTTGTCTAAGGATGAACCTGTCCTTATAAAGTTCCCAAAAGATACAAAATGAGATCTCATCATCCTTGTTTCTAAAAAGCACTAAATTCACTTCTTTCAAAAGAAATGTGTTTGTTCTTTTAAGCAGTGCATGCTAGAGTCAGATTTTTGTCAACACCACAATTCAAAGGATCCAGTGTGAAAAACAACGTATACTAACTTTGTTAGTAAACCGGTATAAAATAAAATTTTTATTTTTTTAAAAAAAGACTCTCTCTCTCTCTCTCTCTCTCTCTCTTTCTCTCTCTATCTCTATCTCTAACTCTCTCTCTCTATCTGCTACACAAATCATTTGTACAGCTATTGTGCAGCTAGACTCTTTGGAAGAAGGAGTGGTGTCTACTTCCTAAACAACATGCCTCTGGAAACCCAATGAACTTTGATAAATGTCTATAGTTATAGAGAGGCTTCAGGCCTTTTGTTCACAGAGTTGCTATGAGTTGTGCTACACTTGACGGCAATCAACAACAACAAGACCCAATGAAGAGATATGTGGCATCAAGATTAGAAGAAGACAACCTGTGTTATGCAGATGACACAATCTTGCTTGCTGAAACTGAGGGGAACCTGGATTACTTATTGCAGAAGATAAAAATCTATAGCCTTTGATAAGTTGTTGTTGTGCACCATTGAGTCAGAACTACCCCATAGCTGACCCACAGATGGGTTTTCAGAGGTAGTAAATTGCAAGGGAGAAGATTACCTGCAGAGCAGCTGGTAGACTCAAACCGCATGCTTTTGGAATTGTAACTCAGCTTCTTGCCACTTGAGCACCACAGCTCCCAATTTTCAAAGCAGATTGCTTTTTAATATCAAGAAAACATAGGTCCTTACCACTGGGTTAGTGAGCAATGTGATGATAGATGGAAAATGGATCCAAACTGTTAATGATATAGTATCATTTGGATTCACAATAAACAGCCTTGGTACCAAGAATCATGACATGATACGTGTTGCTTTGGATAAGTCTGCTGTCAGGAACTTCTCTATATTTTTGAAGAGAAATGATGTCAGTTTGAAGACTGAGGCACACTTGATTCAGGCTATGATCTTTGCCATTACTATGCGTTGCTATGTATCTGAGAGCTGGACAATGAATAAGGATGACAGAAGAAGCAATGCCTTTGAGTCGTGGTGTTGAAGAAGAGTACTGAGCACCCCAGAGACTGCCAAAGAACACATAGATAGGTCTTGGAAAGGGTGGATCCAGAGTGCTCCTTGGAGGCAAGGATGGCAAAGCTTCATCTCTCATGCTTTGGACATGTTGCTAGGAGAGGGTTTCCTTGAAAAAGCATATTGTGCTTGGAAGGGTGGAAAGTCAGTGAAAGAGAGGAAGACCTTCATTGATATAGATTGGCATGATGACTACAGTAATGGACTCAAGTGTATGAGAGATGGTGGGGGTGGCACATGATGGGAAAAGATCCAGATCTTTTGTTGCTCATTATGGATTGAAGGTCAAAATCAAGAAAGCAAAGATTCTCACCATTGGGCTGATTGGCAGCATTATGATAGACGGTGAAGAGATAGAGATTATTAACAGTTTTAGTTTGCTTGGCTTCACAAGCAACACTAGGAAGCTCTGGTGGCCTAGTGGCAAGAAGATGTGATACAATCCCCAAGGAATGTGATTAGGGGCCACCAGCTGCTCTGAGGAACAAAGATGGGCAAAGTCCTTCTGTGCAATTAACTTCCTCTGAAAACCCATGGGAGGATCAGCAATGGTAGGTTCCCATTCTATGGTACACAACAACAACAACACACAAGCAGCAGTCCTGGTACTAGCAGCTAGGAATTCAAAAGACAAATTCCATTGGGAAAGTCTGCTGTAAGGAACCTCTCCAGAATACTGAAGACCAGTGATGTTAGTCTGGAGATTAAGGTGTGCCTGATCCAGGCCATGTTCTTCACAATTATGTGCTATGCATCAGCAAGCTGGGCAATGACTAGGGATGATAGAAGGAGAATTGATGCCTTTGAGTTGTGGTGCTGGAGAAGAGTATTGTATATACCATGGATGGCTAGGTGAACAAACAGGTTCTTCCTGAAGAGGGTGAAGCCAAGCTGTTCCTTGGAGGCAAGGATTCTGAAGCTCCGTCTGATATATTTTGGACATGTTGCAAAGAGGAACCAGTCCTTGGAGAGGGACATCATGCTTGGGATGGTGGAGAAAAGTGAAAGAGCAGAAGACCCTCAACGTGATGGATTGACTCAATGACTGGGATAATGGGGGTAGGTGTGACAGACGGTGATGTTGACTCAGGATTGAGAGGGGTTCAGAGGGTTGCTATGAATTGAAAGTGACTCAGCCTCACATAACAACAATAGAAACATCTCATATATGCATTCAGGTATC
>NW_006399933.1:3173841-3187905 GCF_000299155.1 Elephantulus edwardii | reverse complement strand
TAAAGATGAATAAAAATTTGCTTTTTGGAAATATAACTGATTTAAAAAAGCAAATTGGGGAAAAAAAGATATAAACATGGGATGATGTTCCTCTGGTAGAATAATTGTCTGGCATACATTTTACAATTTTCCTGGTTGCCTGATTACACAATAGAAGCTTCTGAAATGTCAAATACTAAAATTGTTACCTTTCACTTGTTAATTGATTGCCAGTTCAACTAGATGTAATCAATATGGGGATACTGTTAATGTGTGCTAATACTGCTTTGTGTATAAATTAATTTAGATAGCTCCAGGAATAGGCTATGTGTAGATCTCTATTAATTCTATCCTGTAAAATAGAAAAGAATTTACATTAAGTCCTGTTAAGTAAAATAAGTAGCTTTTAATGAGGAATGAATGTGAATAAATATATATAAATATAAAAAATAAAAATAAAGATAAATAGAAATATATAAGAGAAAAATAATAGAATATCTACTTACCACAGGTTTTGTTAATGATAGGTAGTATATAAATTCATGATTATAAGAACAGTTAAGTGATAATCACAAATATAAAAAGCCACGTCAGTTTCAATGTAATGTGCATCAAACATGCACTATAATGCGTTATACTAATTGCACCCTTGGAAAAGTAATAAACATGAACTTAGAAGTTGTCATATAAGATCGTAACTTTCAAGAGTAATTTATTTTTTAAAAAATAAAAAATGCACTCTATTCTCTCATGCCTATTATTATTATTTGTTCAAAAAATACTAATGACAAGAATTCAGAAAGTATATGTATTTCAGGAATGAGAAACATAAGTGAATTTTAAGGAGCTATTTTCACTACTACCTATATAACACTTGAATTTTCCTTTTTGAATAATCATATACTCAAAGCTAATAATTTGTTCCTGTGTTTTCCTTGATTAAACATTAAATATTCTTTTAAAACGCTCTACATGACAGCAACATAGAGTGTTAAACCAACCCAGATGGCTAGATATTTTTATATGTAAAATGAAACAGGTAGCATAAATGGTTTTAAATTTTAAACACCATGATGTATTTCCTCCAATCTCTTTTGTTTTTAATGAAATGGTATATTGCACATGTCAGCTGGCAATTTGTCTTCCCCTAAATGATACATTGTAACTACCTGATTTATAGATCTAAGTGATTTTTAAGGAAATAGTAGTATAAAATGAATATTGGATAATTTATTAAGTGTTATCATTTCTAATTTTACCACAGCAAATCACAGTCTGTTATTGCTACATGCCATTGAGTCACTGTGACTCACAACTACCCTAATTCAAACTAGCTCTGAAACCTGCCTTATCCTGAGTCAGCCTCACTGACTCTGATATCCCATTGCTCCAAGTTACCATGTCAACCCATCTCATCTGGGGTCTTCCTCTCCTTTTCCTTCCACTATTTCAAGCATGATGTCCTTTTTCCAGGACTGGTTACTCCTAGTCACGTGCCCACAGTATGTGAGATGGAGCCTAAAAATCCTTGTCTCTAAGGAGAAATTTGATTTCACTATCTCCAAAAGAGACCTATTTGTTCTCCTGGTGGTCCATGGTATGCCCAAGGCTCTTCTCCAGCACCACAACAAAAAGGCATCAATTCTTTTGTCATCTTTAGTCACTGTCCAGCTCTCTGATACATAGCAAATAATTGTGAAGATCATGGCCTGGATCAAGTGCACCTTAGTCTCTAAACTAATATAATTGCTTCTCAGTACTCTGGAGAGGGCCATAAGAGCAGATTTTCCAGTGCAATTTGTCTTTTGATTTCCTGTTAATGTCAAGAGTGTTGATTGTGGAGCCTAGCAAGTTGAAATTGTTAACAACCACAATCTCTTCGTCTATTATGATGCTGCCAATTGGATGGTGAGAATCTTTGTTTTCTTGATGTTGAGCTTAATCCAAATTGAAGACTACAGTTCTTGACCTTCCACTTCAGATCCTCCTCCATTTCAGCAAGCAAAGTTGTATCATCTGCTTAACACACGCTGTTAGTCTTCCTCCAATCTTGATGCCACATTCCTGCTCATAAGTCCAGCCTCCTGAATGATCTGCTCTGCACACAGATTGAAAAGATATGGAGATAGGACACATTCCTGACACACTCGCTTCCTAAGTTTGAACAATGCAGTGTTTCCTTGCTCTGATCTAACAACTACCTCCTGGTCCAAGTATAGGTGTTGCATGAAGACAATTAAGTGTTCTGGGATTCCTCTTCTTATCAAGGTTAGCCACAGTTTGTTGTGGTCTACAAAGGTCAAATCCCTTTTCATTTCCATGAAAAACAGATAGATATTCCTTTGGGATTCCTTGCTTTTAGCCAAAATCTATCCAAATTGGCGATATCTTTAATGCTGTGGCTTCTTCTAAACCCGGCTTGTATCTCTGGTAGTTCTCTGTCAATGTACTGTTCCAGTGATTTTTGGATTATCTTCAGCAGAATTTTGTGTGTGTGATACTAGTGATATTGTTCGATAATTTCTATACTCTGTAGGATCACCATTTTTGGTATAGGAATAAATATGGATTTCTTCTAGTCAGTGGACTAGTTAGTTGTCCTCCAGATTTCTCGGTACAACATGATGAACACATCTAGGCAGCATCTCTTTGCTGAAATATGCCAATTGGTATTCCATCAATTGCTGATTCCTTGTTTTTTTGCCATTTCCTTCAAAGTCATTGGAGAATCTCATTAAGCTGTGAAGACAAGGCCAGGTGCTGATTGCAGAATAGACCGTCAACTACTCATATGCAAGCTCCAACTAAAGCTAAAGAATGTTGAATCATATCCATAGGAACCAAAATTTGACTTTGAGTCTATCCCACCTGAATATCAAAACTGTCTCACAGAGAGGTTTTAGGTCTTGAACACTAATGAATGAAGACCAGATGAGCTGTGTTAGAATCTCAAGAAAATTATCTAAGAAAAATGCAAAAGGTTATTTCACAGACAAAGAAAGAAGAAAAGATCAAGATGGATATCAGAAGAGACTCTGAATATTCCACTAGTGTGCTGAGAAGCCAAAGCAAAAGGTGAAATTAAGAAGTTAAGGAGTGAACAGAAGATTTCAAAGGGCGAGGTGGGGAGACAAAACAAAGTATTATAATGAAATGTCAAAGAGCTAGAGTCAGAAAATCAAAAGGGCTGAACTTGCTCTGCATTTCTTAAGCTGAAGGAACTGAAGAACAAATCAAGCCTCTATTTGCAAACCTTAAGGATGCTATAGACAGAATATTGAATGATCCTGGAAAGACTAAAAGAAGATGGAAAGAGTACACAGTGTCACTGTACCAAAAAGAACTGGCTGATACAGAATTTAATGAAACAGCTATTATCAAGAAGCAATGGTGATGAAGGAGGAAGTCCAAGCTGCTCTGAAAGAATTGGCAAATGGCAGTCTAGTAAGGATAAATGTACATATATTAGTTATTTTATATATATTAGTAGTCGTTAGTATATACAAATACTTTATTTCTGAAGGAGAAAGTCTTAGGAGTAAAAGTGCTGTGTCAAAGTATAAAGTATTTTGCAGTTTCAACTACTGTTTCCAAAATATTTTAGCCAACTTTTAAGACTTTTCTACATTCACACTAGATCTACATCAATACCTGAAACAACTTTTCTAAAATGTCCATTGAATGAAAAAGAAGTTCCACCAGGTCACATTCTTATCTTCATTTCTCCAGATTGTCTATCATCTCACAGTTTTTCATTATAGCTGGCTTTATATAATTTAATCAATTTACATCCGGTTTTACTTTCTTATTGTTAAAATGGTTTATTATATATTTTCAGTTTTTCCACTTAATTCAAATTAAAGTTATTAACAATATAAAAGTATATATCTAGAAACAAATGCGTATTTATCAATATCTACATATTAACTCCCTAAATGGTGCAAACAATTAAGTGCTGAACTGCCAGCAGAAAGTTTGGAAGTTTGAAGACACACAAAGCCCCTTTGAAAGACCTGGAGCTCTGCTTCCAACCAGTCAGAGCCTTGAAAATCTTACAGAATACAGTTCATATGTTGTCATATGCTTCAGCACATGTGTTGCCATGAACCAGAATTGACTGAAAGGCAATGAAAAAGAAAAAAAAATATAATTCAGTTATTAAAACCAAAATATGTTGTTGTTGTTGTTGTTATGTGCCATCGAGTCACTTGCGACTCATAGTGACCCTATGTACAACAGCCCTAAACTCTGCTCTGTCCTGTGCCAATCACACTGTCTCTGATACACCCATCCCGATTACTCCAGTCACTGAATCAATCCACCTCATAGAGGGCTTTCCCCTCCTGCACTGTCCCTCCACCCTCCCAAGCATGATGTCCTTCTCCAAGGACCAGTCTCTCCTTACAACATGTCCAAAGTATGTTAGATGGAGCCTCAGAATCCTTGCCTCCAAAGAGACACCCGGTTTAACCGTTTCCAGGAAGAGTCTGTTTGCTTTCCTAGCAGTCCATGGTATTCCCAATGCTCTTCTCCGTCACCACAGCTTAAAGGCATCAATTCTCCTTCTATCCTCCTTGGTCATTGTCCAACTCTCTGATGCATAACAAGTGATTGCAAAGACCATGGCCTGTATCAGATGCACCTTAGTCTTCAGAGAGAAACCATTGCTCTTCAGTACTTTGGAGAGGTCCCTAACAGCAGATTTTCCCATGGCAATACGCCTTTTAATTTCCTGGCTACTGGTGCCAAGAGTGTTGATTATGGAGCCAAGCAAACTAAAGCTGTGAACAATCTCAATCTCTTCACCATCCATCCTGATGCTGCCAATTGGCCCCGTGGTGAGAATCTTTGTCTTCTTGACATTGAACCTCAATCCATATTGGAGGCTGCAGTCCTTGACCCTCTGCAGCAAGTGCTTCAGGTCCTCCTCAGTTTCAGCAAGCAGCAATGAAAAAAATTGTTGCTGTTGCTAGGTGACATTGAATTGACTTGATTCATAGCTACCCTATGAATAACAGATCTGAATCTTGCCCTTTTTTGCCTGTGCCATGCTCACTATCTCTGCCATGCTCAAGCGCATTGTTACAGTCGTTACGTTAATCCATCTGTTGGGATCCTCCTCACTTTTAATGTCCCTCCATCTCTCTAAGCATGATGTCCTTTTCCAAGGACTGGCCTCATCTACCAACATGCCTAAACTATGTGAGATAAATAAAATTAGTTAACTTATATTAGATGACTTCAAGTGAGAAATTTGAAATTATTGTTAAGATGCAGAAATATTCCTATTTTAGTTTCTATCATTTCTGCCCCCTCACTCTATTCCATTCTACTAATCTATTTTTGTTGTTGTGGATATGTAACTTAAAGTGCTGCAGTTCAAACTCACCAGCCACTCTAACGGAAAAAGATGAAGCAATCTCCTCTCATAACGATTTACCTCGGAACCCCATTAAAGATAGTCATCCTGAGTTGAAATCAGCTTGATGGCAGTGGATCTGATTTTGGTTTAGTTGTGGATAAGTATGTCCATTGGATTGCTTACAGCAGATGTTTGGTAACTTTTAAAAAGTGCGTAACATAATGAATTGTTAATTGAAAGGTTAGGAGTTTAAATCAACCAGCTACTCTTAGGGAGAAAGATAGGCAATGTTGTCTTGTAGATTTTCCTTTGGAAACTAATGAAGGACTGGCACGAGTAGGAACCCATATGACAGCTTTTGTTTTTATAATTTAAAAACCTTTAATGTTTATAATTTAATGTCCTACACTAAAGTAGCTTTCCACTGCTAAAGTATGTAAGTATCTTATCTGAATGAATGATTTAAAATGTGATTATAGGAAAAATGTGATTATACTGAAACTTTAATTCTCTAGATAATTACTTTGATATTCCAATAAGGGAAATATACTCAGGATAAATGGAGAACTCCTTTACTTCCACGTTTAATATAATGTCACTTGCAAATTAATTTTGTTAACACTGTCTTACAAAGTGAAATTTGTAACAAGCTTCTTTAACATCTTTTCTATGTCACAAAGCAAACTTCTATTTAAAATGTAACCGAGCTTTTGTAAAACAAGTATGTGCATGACAAAACAAACTGAAGACCAATGATCCTTTTCAGCATGACAGAAAATTACTTTCTCTTCTTACCCCTTAGAAAGCAGCTGTCACATTAGAGGTATCTTGTTCTGCTAGGGAATTTCACTATAGCTTTAAAAACATTGACGTTTCCGAAGCAATTTAAATATGAACTTTAATGACTTAGAGTGGATTAGCCCTTGACCTTTCTGCTCCCATGGTATTATTCCCATCTAGCTTTGACATATGTTACAGAAAATTGTGCTCTTCAGATCACTTTGAAATTTGCAATTATGTCAAGAGGCTTAACTTGATTTTTGATTGACTTATAATGGTAAGGACTGATCTCTGGAGGGGGTTACAGATGCAAATAAGCACTCTTTGGAACTCTGTTATCAGTTTTAATTCTCCTACTATTAAAAGGATATGAAAATAATAAAATTGTGATATGGTAATGGTAAATGTTCATATAATTTTGGAAAATTATTAAAATTTTAAAGGGATAAAGAGTTTAAATACTTTTATTTGCTTTGACCATTTTTCTTGTACTACTTTCCAAGTACTAAAAATAATATCACAATTTCAAAAGAAAAATTATAAGGCATTTATTTTGAGAAAATATTAGAAAATTATAACTAACAGATAAAGAAAAATCCACTTTGAAAAATGAGTAACAGGAAATCCATATTAGGAATAGGTTGATGGCAAAATGAAATTCTTATAAAGCAAAGATTGATATGCACATTAAAGAAAGGTGAATCAAACAGGGAATACAAATGTAGAAAATCTTGTAATGGTGAAAGGAAACACTACAATGATCACTAAATTACTCTATCTGCTTTAAATAAGGTAATGCCAATTGTATGAAAATTATTGAAAATGGGAAAGAAACATAGGAATTGCAC
The DNA here is from genome assembly GCF_000299155.1 of Elephantulus edwardii. Taxonomy (NCBI): domain Eukaryota; kingdom Metazoa; phylum Chordata; class Mammalia; order Macroscelidea; family Macroscelididae; genus Elephantulus; species Elephantulus edwardii. The sequence goes on along the minus strand of NW_006399933.1, from coordinate 3,180,936 downwards.
AGAAAAAGTTGCAAATTTTTCAAAGGAGTTCTGTTGGCACAGGGGTTAAGTACTTAGCTGTTCTTTGAAAAGATCAATGATTTACATTCACCGAGTGCTTCAAAGAAGAAGCATGGGGCAATTTGTCTCCATCCAGAAATCCTATGAGATAGTTCTGTAGACAAGTCTTATAGTGTGACTATGAGTTGAAATTGACTCAACGGTATATAAAAACAGGACTTCTTGAAGTTTGGTGAAAATTTTCCAACTGATTTTTCTGTGTACATAGAGAGATCCAGTGGCTTAGAGGTAAGGAATTGCACTGCCAATCCAAAGGTAAGGGATTTAAATTCACCAGATGAGCTATCTCCTTTCATGACATTTACAGCCTCTGAAACTCCACTGGAGGAGATATACTGCCAAGCAAAATGTCGTCACTTCAAATGCACTAGCCACTCACAGGAGAAATGTGGGTAATCTCCTCCTGTGCCATTTACAGCTTCTGAAAACCACTTGGATGGTCAGCATGTGTTGGTTCCAATTTGACGGTATCACGTTGAGTCAGAACCAATGTATAGCTGACCCTCCAGTGAACGTTCAGAGGTTATAAATTGCACAGGAAGAGAGTATCCATCTTTCTCTGACAGCGTAGCAGCTGGTGGATTCAATCTGTATGCATTTTTAATATAAGAATCTATTAGGTACTGATGTTATTTTGACTTTAGTTATTTTAACTTAGCAACATTAACCCATATCTCAGTTCTAGAACTTGTAACAGAGATGACAGAGAAGAACATGACAATTTCTTTGACTTAAATTTTTTGCATTTATTTCCTTTTAATATATTTATTTGTATTCTCTATAAATTCACATACTCAAAGATAATAAGCATTTATTAATCTTTCAAATGTTTCTGTTATGCAGTTATAAAACAATAGAATAGAACTAAACACTAAACAGTCAATCTGTGAAGTATGAGTTAGACTGTTGGCATAAAGTGAAAATAGTACAATTTTATGTGTTCAAATGAATATTTCCCAATATACTTAAAATAGATTTACTAACTGCATGTAATAAAAACTGATACAATGATTGCAATTGTTTTATTTCTTCTGGTATTGAATTGGAATTAATCTTTGAAACAAATATTATTTTTTTTTTATTTTACTAGTAGAACACATACCTCTTTGGTTAATCCATAACATCAATGTTTCAAATATCCTATCCTGGCAAAAATTAGTTATATTAAAATTTGTTGTTGTTGTTGTTGTTATGTGCCGTCAAGTCATTTGCAACTCATAGCGACCCTATTTACAACAGCCCTAAACCTGCTCTACCCTGTGCCAATCGCTTTGCCTCTGACACACCCATCCCAATTACCCCAGTCACTGAATCAATCAACCTCATAGAGGGTTTAACAAAAATACATAGAATGTATGTCACAGGCAGCATAGTATGTCTCTGATCCAAGCTGAGGACTTTTGTTGTTATTATATGCCATTGAGTTGCCTGTGACTCATAGTAACCTTATGTGCAATAGCTCTGAAGCCTGCCCTGTCCTGAGCCAGTATACCTGACTCTGACATATCTACTCCCCATTGCCCTAGTTACTGTACCAATCCAACTCATTCAGGGTCTTTCTCTCCTGCACTGTCACTCCACCCTCCTGCGCATGATGTCATTCTCTAAGGACCAATCTCTCTGGGCCACATGCCCAAAGTATGTGAGATGGAGCTTCAAAATCCTAGCCTCCAAAGAGAAACTTGGTTTCACCCTCTCCAGCCTTATTTGTTTTCTTGCAAGTATGGTATGTTCAAGAATCTTCTCCAGCACCACAACTAGAAGGCATTAATTCTTCTACCATCCTTAGCCATTATCCAGTTCTTTAATGACAGAAAGTAATTGTGAAGACAATGGCCTGGATCAGATATGCCTTAGTCTCTAGACTGACATTGTTGCTTTTCAGTACTCTGGAGAGGTCCTTGACAGCACATTTACCTAATGCAATTTATTTTATGATTTCCTGACTGTTGACGTTAAGAGTGTTGATTGTGGAGCCCAACAAACTGTAACCATTAGCAACCACAATCTCTTCTCCATCTATCATGGTACTGCCAATTGAGGATTTTAGGCATAAAAACAATTGTGGCAGGACATGGTTCTTTCATTCAATTACATTTTTTTCTCTTGCAGTTATTTACCATGATGCTAAGGAAGATCCTCAACAAGACAGATTAACACAATGAACATGGCAGAGATTGGAAGCATATGACAGGGCAGGAAACGGTTTCGATCTGTTAATCACAGGGTTTCCATGAGTCACAGTCGGTTCAGCAATACTTATCAACAACAGTAACAGAGAAATATCCTTTAAAAGAAAACAGAAAAAAGGCATTAATAGCATCATGATCTGTTGGATTATACAACATAATTAACTTACCTTAAGCAACCTCTTCAGGCTGATTTCTGTGCTCTGATGAGTCTGTTGACTGGAGTTTGCAGAATGTTGAACTGTCTAGCTCACTAAGCAACTCAAGAAAATGCGTTATGCTTTCCTTTGTCTGTGAGATGACCTAGAGCCAGCCAGGACTGTAAATAGCAATTTTACTTGACAATATCAAGTTATACAAACACATGAAGCATGAGTACATACAGAAAAGAAGAGGTGCTTCCCACTACATGGAGTGTTTTGGGGGGAAAACACATTTCTGTTACATTTAGTATGATTACAACAGCATTTAAAGTTTGGGAGGAAAATTTTAATACTTTAGAAATACTATTCACTCAGATAGCTTTATGTGTATATTTAAGTTTTTATTCTAAGGATTTTTAAACTGAACATTATAGATGATAATAAGTATACTTTATATAAGAAATATTATAAACTCCAATTATGGTCCCATACTCAAGAAAAGATTCACTGGGTGTGCATAAAAATGTTGGTGAATCAGCACATATGCTTAATATTTTTCATTAAATCTACATGTACAGGTTTTATGTTTATTTGTAACATCTCTAAATAAATATTTCAATTAATCAACAAAATTGATAGTTCTGCTGTGGTCGATAAGAGAACATTAGAGATTTGTCTTCAATCAGGTATGCATAAGCATGGGCTTACTTGTGCTTGTCTAATAATCTGCAGTGAACATTGGATCCACTGTATCTTTGGCATAGTGAAAACATGCAAAATGAAAAGGAAGGAAGAAAAGTCGTTGGTTTTTTTAAATAAGAACTGCAAACAAATTAAAAACTTTTGGCAAAGAATCAAAATTTAAAACCCCCACATATTTAAAAAAAATATTTAAAACACTTTTAAATAAAACCTCAAGTGTGTAAATGTACATTATATATGTAAAATTTACAAACACTTACACATATTTAAGTATACATATTATATATATATACACACACATATATTAGAGATTTATATATACATATATTAGTGATTTATATACATATACATAAATATTAGTGATTTATATATATAAACATACATAAATATTAGAGGTGTATCTATATACATAAATATTAGATATTTATATATGCATAAATATATACATATATTTGATATACAGATAGAGAGAGAAAGAAAGAGAGAGAGAAGAGATAGATACAGATACAGATAAAGATATACTTGCTTCACTTTTCCAAACATGGAGAAAAAGGAGCAATAGAAATCAAAGCTAGAAAAATAAAAACTGATGCAATTTAACAGTTAATTTTGTCATTTTGTAGACATCGTCCATCGATGACTTATACAACAATGGTCAGTAGTCCTAGGTATTATAAATTATGCCATTAATATTGCCTCTCCTAATAGGTCACTTGATGTTACAAAGGTCTTTCACAGACAAGGTTAGATTTCTGAAATGTTAAGCTTTTATCATGTTGCAACATGACCCATTATTCAGGTTTCTCAGATATTTGAGAAGATATGTTATTATACAAAGAGCAAAGTTCCATTTAGATAAGCATGCCCTATTGAAAATTACTATAATTACAGTATTTAGAAGTACATTTCCAAGATTTCTAAAACTAAAGACAAGGAAGTATGTGAAAAATGGCAAGAATACTGAAACTAACATTGACAGTACTGTGTTAACCTTGAAACAGTTTACTGTAGAAAGGAGATTAAATCAGGAACATGAATTAATTGATGGCATGCCCCATTTTTCAGTTATTTTTTTTTTACTAAGATTTTGTTTTTCTTTTTTTACCTTCATAGAGGGAAGGACTATGTTGAATTAATACTCCACTGTGCCTTTCTTTTTCTTGATGGAATCATTTCTTATTGATTCATTGTACAAATAATTAACATTCAATTTAAACTCCTTAATCTCAAAGAACTTTTTTTCCATTCCTAAAAAATGAGGAAATTGCTTGTCTTATTCCTGAATGAGTTTGTTATGAAAAATATGAATGATTTATATGGTGTTTCAGTGTGTCCAGCTCTACATACAAGCAAGAGATTACCTTTTCATGTGAAGATTTGTTTAACCAAGCCAGTCCATTTGACTCTCGCTTTTCTCTAACTATGCTTATACTTTCATTTAACAGACATATTTGTTCACTAGTTTTATACACTAAAGACCTGTAAGTCTAGGAGTATTGGGTTTAAGACAAGGATAAACTATCAAAAACTCATTTTCAGATTAGTGATTATTGAGGGAAAAGTGACTCAATTGTGCTGCCAGAACTCATTGTTTATTGAAAGCTATGTTAGTTTTCCCCTTTTATTTCGTGTTGAAAAGAATTAACATTTTGGGGGGGATGCATAATTTGTAAATCTAAAATATTCCATTAGCTAATCTCTAAGATGAGCAAGAATTTGATTGGATTTTGTGAAATAATTAATTTAAATATTCCCACAAAACTGGCAATCTAAACACTTCCAAGTCTAATATAAGCCTAATTTTTCAGAATTTTTTTCAGAAATAACTAAGTTTTCAGTTATTCTTGTTATTATTTACTGTTGAGTTGGAGCTCAGTCATAGCTTAGCCTCCAGCAGGTTTTCAGAGTCAGTAAATGTCATGGGAGGACACTGCCCATCTTCCTCTTGTGGAACAGCCAGTGGATTAGAACCACTTTCCTTTGAGTTACAGAGCAACTCCTTAACACTAAGCCACCAGAGCTCCAGCAGATGTCATTGTAACCTCTGATTTTGTTGGTTGGAGGTATAGTGAAGGTTTGTGGTTTTTATAAAAATGATTTGCAGTGAATAAATCTTTGATTATACAAAATTATATCATTCTATGTAAAGCCTCATTTTTCTCACCAAGTCCATATTACTCAAACATTGATTCTTATTCCTTGTTCTCAACTTTTTCATTCCAGCCACCAACTATTTGATAGTGATATTAAAGTTTTTCCTTGCATGTGCATAATATTGTGAATATTATCATTCACAACATTGTATTTCAGGATAGAAATATTCTCTTTGACTATCAATGTGACCTCAGTTTTCCTCGCTCTTTCTTTCCCAAAGTAGTAGATCATATGATTGTCTGATTCAGAATGGCTCATGTCAAGCTATCTCAGCTCACCAAAGTCAAACTCTCTGCCAGAGTGCCCTCTTCACATTATAGAGATCTTAGAAATCTAACTTGAGTGATTAACTGAGGAATGCTAAATCTAAACTAAATATGTGACTTTAATTTTGTTAAAAACACAACATAAAAAATGAGGTAGTTGACATTTAAATGTTAAAAGTTTTTAATAGATCTAACTTATGACATTCTTAGGTAGACAAGGCTTTTTAATAAATGAGACAGTCAACAAATACTGTGTCCTAAGGTTTTAATTTTATGATCTTATTTAGAAACATGACCAATTTCTTTATGCACTATGCTACTAGATCTCATTCTTTATAGAACAGCTGATGTAAATAGATAGTAATCTTTTAAGTGAATCATTTTTCATTTATTTTAATTTTTATATCACACCTGACAAAACTACACAAAACAGAAGTGAAGTAATTTTAATTAAATAATTGATAATTTCTACACACCAACCATCCAGATTAATAATTTAGAACTAGGACATCATTCTCTTCAATCACATCCCCTACTTTGTTCCCAGAAGTAAACTAGCTGACTTCTGTCAGTACTTCTTCAAAGGCTGTCTTGAAATAATGCATTAGCCAGATCTCATTTGTCATAATGTAAGAGAAGATTGCAAATCTTAGGAATCTCGATGGCTGCTACTTTAGTACTTCCGGCGTTGTTGATGAATGATCAAGAACATTTCAAGTGAAGCTTTCTCAGTGTTGACCTAAAATCCTGGTGGTTGATTATTTCTGATGTCAGCCAGTGTCCTCCCATCTGCATTGCTGGGCTTGAGGATGTTTTGTGTAATATTAACACACTAACGGTCAGGTTAGCACTGTGTTTGGTGGTGAGATCCAAAAACATGCTGGTCTCAGTCATTACACTATGCCAGAATTTGTGACACCCATCAATTTTCATATCCTCTTGTTAAAACTGCTTTGAGTTCAGATTTTTGGGCTTTGCCATTCTCTTTTGAGAACAGAGCATGTTTAAATAATGACTCATCAGGATTAATTTAGAATTCTTTGTTCTCTCAAAATTATTCTGAAGACATTGCTTGGTACTTACTTGCTCACCAGATAAAAGTATATGACAACTAACAAATTTCATTCTATAAGGTCATTAGTGAAATCAAGAAAAAATTTTCTTCTATGTAATTCCATTTATAAATCTATATTATTCCTTCCTATTTTGGGATTATTCCTGAGTCTTTCCTTGAATATTGTTCTAGTTCTTTTTAGAGATTTCAAAGCCAAGGATTCTCGGGCAACATCACCTTTCAGAAAGATACAGAAATTTTTTTGTACCACACAATTTATGCCTCGTCTTGACAAACCCAATAGGGATAATTACTTGGGTGTTTAACAAAAAGAGTTGAAATAATGTCTTTTTTCTTTTTTTGTTTAGATTTATGTGTATTTTAAAAATTTCTTTGGCTTCATTATCTATCACATAAATAAGTATATATTTCAGTGGATCTTTTTATTTTCTGTTTTAAATTACTAAGCTTTTTAAAACAGATTACTTAGACAAAGATTGTTTCTATTTTAAATAGATAGTATATCA
>NW_006399933.1:3164856-3173741 GCF_000299155.1 Elephantulus edwardii | reverse complement strand
TTTAGGTAATACATAACAGGGTCTGTGTGGCCCTCGGGCCTGGTTCAAATTGGTTTTTGTCAAACATTCTTCTAGGTGGTATAGCACTGGTCTGTGCATTCCTGTACAGAGGTAACTCATGGTTGCTGTGATGCTAAACACTGTGACACTGATGTGCCAAATGTGATAATGGTTACCCATGGTGGACAATGTTTGGTGGAGCTTCCCTATTAAGACAAGCTTGGAAGCAGGAGTGGCATCCAATTCCGAAATGGCTTGCCTCAGGAAACTCTATGAACAGTGCTCAGGCTTTTTGTTCATAGGGTTGCTATGAATTGTCTATGACTCGACAGCACCTAACAACAACAACAACAACAACAACAGTGCATAAACAAGAATAATTCCTTTTCTACATGAACAGCAACTAAAAGGAATATGCTAAAAACCAAGCAGAAAATTATACCTTTTAATGGAGCGAAGAGGTATAAGAGTCACAGGAATACTGGGGACAGATATGTTGAAAGTGAAGTTATGGTGCAATGAATTGCTTGATTTCATTATTCTAAACCATTGTCTGTAACTCTCACCAGGTGACTAAAAGGATTATGCAAATAAAAGGAGTGTGTGGCCCACCAAAGCTACTGGATGGCTTGTTAATAAAATAAAGTGAATGGTCCCATGGAAATGAAACCATACAAACAGGTTTGTGTAGAACACTAGCATGAAATTAGTCAGTTTTGTCATCTTAGAAGGAGTCAAGTCAGAGGTAAAAATTCAAATTCACTGACATCATGGAAGAAAAGATGAGTCTACTAGCAAGAAGTTGTGCTTTATTTGAAGGCTCTTGGTTTGAGTACACCAGCTGCTCTGAAGGAGGATAGACAATCTTCTGCTGTGTGATTAACTCCTTCTGAAAACCTAGTGAAGAGTCAGGTATCATTTGGTTCCAATTTGATGGTACACAACCATAACAAGAAACTATCAAATTAGAAACAGAAAAAATATATAGAAACAGCAAAAATTCTGATAGACTGAGGATGAGGATGATAAGAGTAATGAATAAGGAACCTAGGAAAGTCATGGTTTATGTAAAAAGTCATCATTAATGTTAATTCATATATATTTCAAGCATGATTACTGTATGCTATAACCTTTAATTCTCTGTATGCTGCTGTTGTTGTTATGTGTTAACGAGTTAGAACTGATTCATAGATGACTGTCCAGTGGGTTTCTGGAGGCTGTAAATCACATGGGAGACTTCTCATCTTTGTCTCATGGATCAGCTGTGAATTCGAACCATAACCTTTAGAGTTGGCAGTGCAGCTCCTTACCACTAGACCACCATAGTGAAACTGGTAGTAATTAGAGATTATTTGGGCTTGTTCATGAAATTTACTTAACCCTCTAAGATGATCTTATAGATATAAAATTTATTCCTGTGAAAATCTTTTCAATGTAAGCAATCCTTCATAAGATTTCTTTCAATCACTTATATTAATTTCTTGTTGATTCACATAATATATTTCACTAGCAATTAATTAATTACCCAACCAAATTTAAAATTATGTGGATAACTTATAATTTAACTAACACATGTTGTGTCAGTTAGAAGGTATAAATTATAAATAAAACACAAAAATGAAGAGCCACAAAAAAATGCTAATTAGAGGAAATGGATGTCTGCAATTAAAAGAGATCTATTCTCTCTCAATCATCTAAAGTAATTAGAGTGCTTTAAATTTATGGAACACATTTTAATGACTCTTAGAAACTACCTTATTTAATAATCATGTATAATTTAGAATATATTCATACTGAAATACATTTTTAGATTTAATTATTTCTATAACCAAATAATTTAAAATATTATCTTTTTAAACCAACACTTTGAGACTAGTATATTATTTTGAGAATTTGATTAAAATTCTTAGATAGTTTTAAAAATTCATAGTATAGCATTAGCAACAATATTAGGAAAACAGTATCTTGCAGTTTATGGTTTTTATTGGAACACTTAAGTTCTGACGCTAAAATAAGGTGAAAATTAGGTATACAGAACATCGCTTAGAGTAGCAGGTCGATCATCCAGCTGCATATTCATCCACTGTCAAGTAAGACCTTTTTTTCCCAGCAATCAGAAATCATTTATTAGAGACGCTGGGCAGATAGAGCTAGGCAGCCATGATGGAGCAGGAGAAGGAGAAGGCTCTCTGGAGCTGTACTTGGCAGTGTCCTTTGCCAGTCTCATGCTACTCCGCCTACTCTTTGAAGCGAGACCATTGGTGCTGGGTGAGCTACGAGAAGCTCAAAGGCCTTTCTGTGCATGCTTCAGAAGAAGAACTTCTCACCCCTGTGGATCTGCAGAAAGCTGGGAGAAGGGTCTGCAGTGGAGGAGGCCCTTCTTCATTGCGGCACCTTCAGATCTCTCACCTGTGTGATTTACTCAGGCTCAGTGAGAAAGAAACTTCCAATAGAACTTTTGTGGCACTATTTACAGTTGTAGGGTCCGGTACCAGCGCAGGTTTTGGTTCTGGCTGAAGATCTTGTAGGGTTCCTTCCCGGTGTAAATGTAGTGATGCTGCAGCTGCAGTAAATGGAATGCTTCAGGTCTCACAACAGTGCAGCTTCCTGTCCTGTGCTCCATCATGTCTGTCCTTTAAGCCCAGGCCCAGGACAAAGCCATTGCTTAGCAGGGCCTGCTAAAGCTGTTGTGAGTTCTCAGGAGTTAATGAGACAGAACCCCAAATGTCCATCTTCTGAGTGTAGAATCCAGTTTGCGATAGCTGGGCCGCATCTCTATTTTTACCCTGTCCCAATATATGAGTCTCTGGGAGCAGATTTTCAGGAGGATATTAGCATCTTTGGATCCTGGACTACTCTCAGCAACTTGCGCTGTAATTCCAAAAGCACACAGTTTGAATCAATCCTCCAGCTGTTCTGTGGGAGAAGGATGGGCAATCTCCTCCCCTGTGATTAACTGTCTCTGAAACCCCACTGGAGTGGCAGCGATGGGTTGGTTCTGACTCAATGGTACAAAAAACCAACAATTAATGGAAGTATGAGGAACAGAGTGAGGTCTATGCCTGACCTTCTAGGGATCAATCGATATTGTGGCTATTGTTGACAGAGACAATTCACCTTTGTGGGTATGGTAGATGTAGGACTTTGCTAGCCCCATGTAGTGTTTACTCCTTTTATACCAGAGACCTCTGTGCCCCTGGAGAAGGGCAGTGGCCACCCCGATTCAGGTCCTTGGCTCCACACAAATCTTTAAACTCATACTTCTTTGATGTGAACTCTGCATAAGTAACACATTGTTGTTTTTAGGTGCCACCAAGGTAAGGGGTGTACAACTCATGGAAACCTAAGTACAATACAGTTGAACCTTGCACTATACATGATCTCTAAAAGGTCTCTAATAGGCTCAATCTCATTGTTACAGTCACTGTGCTGTTCATCTTGTTGGAGGTCCTCTTCTCTTTCTCTAACCCTCCAAATTACTCAGTGTGATGTCTTTTAAAAAGGAATGCCCTTTACTGACAATATGTCCAAATGATGAAAGCCAAAGTTTCTCCATCCTTGCTTCTGAAGAGTACCTGTTAAACTTTCTCCAAAACAATACTACCTCACAAATAGGCATATAACATGATATTTTCACATGTTAACATTGGAAGAGATTGCCCACCTTTCTGCTATAGAGAGACTGATAGATTTGAACCCCCAAATAGATGTGGTTTTGGGGTTACTAGTCCAGCTCTGTAAGGACCAGGGTACCAGAGCTCCCTGCAGTCAGGGAGCTATTTTTTATCTCTCATTACCCAAATCTTAGTCTCTTTCCTTTCATTGATTGTGTTTATTTCTGTATTCTAAGAAGGAGATATTATTAGTGCATCATTTTCAACTGAATTAGTAGATAATTTTGCCAATTGTGTTCAAGCATTGGCTGCATATAGGCAACAGAATGAGAGGAATGGAGTCCAGAATCAGACAGCATGGACGTAGATGCTGACTCAGAATGAACTGGACAAGATTTATTATTCTCTAAATCACAAGAAATAGTAAGCATTCAATAAATGCCAGATGTCGCAGAGAAAAGCTTATCCTTATTTTATTTTTAGATACTCTTAATGTTTACTTTCAAAGTTTAAATTTGCTTTTATAATAACCAATTTCTTTAAATATGTACATTCAATTTATTTCCTTAGCCTTTGAAACATATTCCCACAAGTTCAGGTACATAATGCATAACTTATTTCTTATTGTAAGCAATGTATTATGCTAACTGTTCCGATAACTTCTAGTCTTTGCTATATATAATTTCCAGCTTCTGAATATGTTTATTTTCCTAAAAGCATTGTGAAATGATTTCTAACCCACTTCTAAAATTCTTATTCTTTTAATACACATTTGAGGCCAAAAATATGTAGTTGAATCACGCTTTAAAATACTAGGTAATTTCATTTCATTGTGATAACTTAATAATCACCAAACATGCCCGCAGGTTTCTGGTTATTGTTATATTTATTGAGAAAGGACTTTTAAGTAGTTTAGTGACTAGCATTTAGATTTATAAAGGGTGACGTGGGGACCATTTTCTCATGTGAAATTCATTTGGGTTCACAATATGTATATTGTTATGTAGTTTCCAATAATGATCTAAAGAACAATTTCAAAAAGAATCATGGCAATATTTTCTCCTGCTTTATTCCTTCAGAGAAGTCAAAATTAAACTCAACAAAAGAAATTATCTTTAGTTAAAAAATAGAGCCATGTTAAAAATAGAAAAGTCTGAGTAAGTCTGGAATGTTTATTTAGCATGTCAAGTATATTAAAAATTATAGATATGTGTATGTTTTGAGTTTTGTTACTGAGTTTCAGAAGCACAAAATTGTCCATGGAATGGAAAAATCTATATAATTTCACACTTTATTTTATAATTAAAATAGGTCTAATATGACACGTAAGGAAAACAAATTACATCGGGTGGCTATAAGTCACAGGCAACTCGAGGCCATATAACAACAACAGTCCTAGGAAGTTACAGGGCTAGTCAAAAGGCCAAGTCTTTCTGGTGGTTAGAGTCCACCAACAACTCTGTGGAAGAAAGATGGGTAATCTCCTATGCAATTTACAGCCTCCTGAAAACCCACTGGAGGGTCAGCTAGGAGCTGGTTCTAACTAGACTGCAATAAGAGAGCTGCAATGCTTTATTTTTAAGAAGTTTACATTTGATGTGAAAGGAAAAAAATGTTAGGAAACAAAAATCTGGGCAAAGTGAAAGTTCATTGGTTAACAGCATAGCATCATTAATTTGTAGTGTACAGTTACTCAAATGATCAATATAGTAAATAAATCACATGTAATTTTTACTTTTCATTTCACTTTCTAATTAGTGATCATAATTGAAAAGAAACATAAAAAGTATAATATAAATATTATATTTTATATAATATAAACATTAATAAGTGTATAACATATTTTATATAATATTAAAATGTATAATATATAGATCATATATAGTTGTATAATTAATAAAAATAAGAATAATTACTAAAGTTTGATCTCAATCTAACCTCTACACTATCCTAAGTTATTTTATCCAGTTACCGATTCTGATCATATAAAGGTTCTTCAAGTATGAATTTATGGCCTTCTTTTTCCCATTACTTAGCTGTCATTAAGATATTTTATAAATAATGGGTCTGTGGTCCCTATAATATTTAAATTTCAACAAGCTAATTATATATACCACAGGAGAGGAATGTGTACAGTGTGTTAGAGAATATTCTTCACTTGGGAACAATATGCACTGGCGATATGTATAGTAATGTTAATCCACAACCATATGGTAAGAGAATTCCTTGTCAAATTTCATATTTAGACCAGCGGTCCTCTCCCTGTGTCTCAGAGAGATTTATCAAAGCCCACAGCAGCCAAGCTACTTGCACTGCTCATTATATTTATACCATACCAGATGTTTTACTAGAAGGAACATCATTTAGTTGATTAATCATTTTTATTCCCTTGGAGAATAACATTACTCTACAATTTCATACAGAAAATTGCCTAACTCATAAATCTATAACTATTTTTTTTAAAAAATCTCTCAACTACTTACAGTTGAATATTTTTCCATAGTAATAAAACTATATGATTACTACTGATATTTTAACACATTTAATTATGCTGCAACATTTTATAAAATGCATAAAAGCTATACACACACATAATAAGGATCAGGTGGTTCAATAATATTCAGTTAGTGACTGAAAACATTATATTTAAACCGTCTGGTGACTTGTGGAGGAAAAAAAGAAAGAAATTGCCATTTTGCTCCTGTAGAGATGACCATGGATAGATGACCTTCTATGCCAAAAACAACTCAGTAGCCCAAAGCAACTATTTTGCATACATCTATTATTGTTATTAGTAGTCGTATATACTCTGTTGATTTTCTTAATGATGAATAATAGATGTTGAATTGGTGTCTAAAGTGTTAGATGACAATCTCCAACAAATTTTCAAATTGTCAAGAAGTATAAATAAATTGCTGTGCGACCTTGGACAAGTTTCTTAATATATCACGGTCAACTGTCCCACTTTGTAAAGTAGCATTAAAAAGGGCATATACTGTAAGATTTTCTTGCTTTAAAAATATCATTTAAGTACCTAACAAAGCAACTGTTCTCCTTCCTGTCATCCAATGTGAAGGCATCAATGATAGAGAAAGAACATCAAAATAGATTTTTTTATTAGGTTATCTTTTAGCATTATTCAGCATAGAGATCTTTCTATTTACTCGGATTTTTAACTATGTTACCTTCATGGAGCAAATTGCAATCAACCTAAATAATGCCCTTAACTAAAAAACAATCAACGTCTTTAAACCAATCACTTTGCAACCAGTTTTAGACCTCCAGGGTATACAAGTGTAATTATGTAGTTTGGGTATCCAATTTTCCCTTTCTACAAGTCTCACACTTCCCCAAAACTCATGTGTTGTTCCATTCAATCACAAATTATACTGGATGCTCCATTCTCTGAAATTTCTATAACAGCTTCTTACAAAATTTAGGAAGAGAGTTCAATCATTATCAATTAGCATTTCTATCCTGGAAGTTTTGGAAGAAAAAGCACTGTTGAGCATTGGACTTCTTTTATATGTAACTTATTTTTGTTTCAACTGTTCTGGATTTTGTATAGTTGAACTATTTTAGTAGTGTCTGTTCTAAATATATATTTTACCTGGACCCCAGCTACAAGCTCTGACTACCTCACCTTGTAGTATAACTGTGCACATCACTGACCTTCACAAAAGCAAACCCACCACTTGAAACAGACCACATAGTTTCTACTATGAGTGGGACCTCTAATTAGCTCTGTTGCTGAAATAAGAAGTTCAGGTGGAAAGAATGAATCTGAAGGAGTCCTGGTGGCAGAGGTTATGCACTCACCAACTTACCCTAATATCAATGGTTTGGAACCACCAGAAGGTCTAATGGAGAAAGATGTAGCAATCTGATTTTGTAAAGATTATGGCTTTAGCAGCTTTAGCGAGACAGTGCTGCTCAGTTCCAAATTAGCTGCCACCGAGTTGGTCGCCTCTAATCATACAACAGAACAAAACACCAACAGAATGAAAGAACACTGATCCTTCATGTTAAGGTCATAGTGTTAGAAATATAAAATGCAGTCTTTAAAGATAAAACCATAAGTTGGTCTTAACGGTTTGAATGGTAGAGAGGAAAATAAATTTGTTGTGCCATGTCAGACCCTGGATAAGATGAATTGATACAGTAACTGGGGCACTGGGTGTTGGTGTGTCGGAATTAGTGAGACCGGCTCAGGACAGGGAAGGATTCAGAGCAGCCATACATAGGGGTCACTATACATCACAGGCAACTCACTGACACATAACAACAATAATATTCTATGATGGGTTTGGAAACAGGAGTGGCATCCACTCCCTAAACAACGTGCCTCTGAAAACTCCATGAACTTTGATAAATGTCAATAGTTGAAGAGGGCCTTCAGGTCTTTTGTTCATAGGGTCGCTATGAGTTGTGCTCAACATTAAGGCAATCCACAAAACAACATGTTTAGCTAGAAGAGCTTGTTTGTTGCCGTAAGTATAGCAAAGAGGGTAGTTGTGTGAAGTAAGATAAGAGCATGGTGCCTAGTATATTGTTAGAACTACAGACTGAAACTTAGATTTAGAATATTAGACTAAGCAAATATGTGCTAGCATTCAGAGTGCCTGAAATATAGACTGGCGCTTATAAAACTAAAGTTCAGATTGTTTGAAATTGTTTAGCAAGTGTGTGTCAGTGTTAAAAGCATACTGCTAGTAATACAGAATCAAGCTTGGAAACCTAAAGGTTTCCAACATGAGATGTAAGCAAGTGTGTGTCAGATAACTAAGGCCAAGGGAAGAATTTTTGGCATGTGCCCAGACCATGCTATAATGGCCCTAGAGACAAAATATTAATCAAAGGATGGATGCTATGTTGGACCCAGAAAATTGTGTTAACTATAAAATGCTAAAATTAAATCTATAGGTCCAACATACTAATCATGAAATTAAAAATTCCAAATTTCAATTAGCCACCTTTCTGAGAGGGACTCTGCAGGATAGCAAATGTTTCTCAGGAGAAGAAATATCTCAGTTCTGATTGGTGAAACTGTGTCTTTGGAAAACCTGGACTGGGGTTGCTCCTTGCCTGCTATAATGCTGACCTCAGATCTGCAATGTAGAGGTACGGGAAAGAGAACAGACCACCTCCCTGTCCAGTGTCTCTAGGCTCTCACAGCCCTCCTGCTGATTTTGTGATGAACTTTATGATTGTTTGAATGTTGTTGTTTTTATGTGCTGTCGAGTAGCGACCCTATGTACAACAGCCCTAAAC
>NW_006399933.1:3161489-3162370 GCF_000299155.1 Elephantulus edwardii | reverse complement strand
GGGACAGCGCAGGAGGGGAAGACCCTCTATGAGGTGGATTGATTCAGTTACTGGAGTAATCGGGATGGGTGTGTCAGAGGCAATGTGATTGGCACAGGGTAGAGCAGGGTTTAGGGCTGTTGTACATAGGGTCGCTATGAATCGCAAATGACTCGATGGCACATAACAACAAGAACAACAACTGTGATCATATATTTATCTTATTGGATTGTCTTCAAGTTGTAGCCATTTTTACCCTAGAGGAAAACTTGATTGTTTCTGCTGACTAAGTGTTAATTCAATTCTCTGACACTAAGTCTTCTTCTTCTCTTTTGTTTTCTTACTCCCATCTTTATCACTGAATCTGTGATTCTCTGAAAGTTCTCACGGAAACTCCAATAATTCCGCAAAAAATGGTTTACTTGATTGTGAATGAGGTAGGCTGATGGACATGGTCTCAGAGACTGGTGATGGTAGGCCTGGAGCCTATGTGAGGAGGCTGAGTTTATTGATCGGATGTTGGTTGTTGTCAGCTATTGGCTCTCAGTGTAGCTGGGTCAGGTTAGTGAGCACTGGGACTCCTAGGGAGCTTTGGTTGATTAATGACAAGGAAATGCATTGCCAATGCAAATGCCATGGTTCAAATCCAGTAGATGCTCCATGGGAGAAAGAAGGGGAAATCTCCTGTGCGATTTACTGCTTCTGAAAGTCCCCTGGAAGGCCAGCTGTGGGTTGGTTTCAATTCAGTGATGCTCTACAACAAGCAAGCAAGCACTGAGCTTCCAAGAGCATTGTTGTTGTTGTTGTTTTTTCCCCCTTTTAATTTCTTTATTTATTTATTTTTCATTTCAATGAACATTTACAGAGATTTGGGATTCCATTCATTCATTGTTGCACCCTTC
>NW_006399933.1:3153702-3161389 GCF_000299155.1 Elephantulus edwardii | reverse complement strand
TCTATCCTGTGCCAATCACACTGCCTCTGACACACCCATCCCGATTACCCCAGTCACTGAATCAATCCACCTCATAGAGGGTCTTCCCCTCCTGCGCCAACCCTCCACCCTCCCAAACATGATGTCCCTGTCCAAGGACCTCTCCCTCCTTACAACATGTCCAAAGTATGTCAGATAAAGCCCCAGAATCCTTGCCTTCAAGGAGCAGCCTGGTTTAACCCTCTCCAGGATGAATCTCTTTGTTTTCTTGGCAGTCCATGGTACATTCAATACTCTTCTCCAGAACCACAGCTCAAAGGCATCAATTCTCTTTCTATCCTCCATAGTCATTGTCCAACTCTCTGTGATGCATAAGAAGTGATTGCAAAGACCATAGCCTGTATCAGATGCACCTTAGTCTTCAGAGTGACACCATTGCTCTTCAGTACACTGGAGAGGTCCCTAACAGCAGACTTTCCCATGGCAATACATTTTTTATTTCCTGGCTACAGGTGCCAAGAGTGTTGACCGTGGAGTCAAGCAGACTAAAGTTGTTAACAACCTCAATCTCTTCACCATCTAGCCTGATGCTGCCAATTGGTCCAGTGGTGAGAATCTTTGTCTTCTTCACATTGAGCTTCAGTGTATAATGAAGGCTGCAGTCCTTGACCCTCTGCAGCAAGCATTTCAGGTCCTCCTCAGTTTCAGCAAGCAGGGTTGTGTCATCTGCATAATGCAGATTGTTAATAGATCTTCCACCAATACTGATACCACACTTCTCCTCACAGAGCCCAGCCTCTCAGATAATCTGTTCTGCATACAGGTTGAATAGTGGTTGAATAGTTGTTAGAATTGTTGTTGTTGTTGTTATGTGCCATTGAGTCATTTGTAATTCATAGCGACCCTATGTACAAGAGCCCTAAAGGCCGTTCTATCCTGTGCCAACCTCACTGTCTCAAACACATTTATTCCCACCACTCCACTCACAGAATCCATCCATCTCATCGAGGGTCTTCCTCTCCTGTGCTGTCCCTCCACTCTCCCAAACATCATGTCCCTCTCCAAGAACCAGTCCCTCCTTGCAACATGCCCAAAGTATGTCAGATGAAGCTTCAGAATCCTTGACTCCAGGGAACATTCTGGCTTCCTTCACCCTCTCTAGGACAAACCTGTTTGTTCTCCTAGCAGTTGTTTGAATAGTGGTTATAAATAATTAGTTGCTAGGCATAATTGTTTGGATGTTACTACTTGATTGATAAGATCTGAATTGCCTTTAATAACTTACCTTTGAGTGGTTTTATGTGAAATTATAAATGGACTACAAACCTCATTAACCCCAATAAAGTATGTGATTTTCAATTGCACTACCTCTCACCAATATTCTCCGGTGTGTTACAATACACTTTGTGAGCTTCACACTTTCACAGTGGTTGCAACAATGTACTCTGTCTATAGGGCAGATCTAAGCCACAATTGAATTGGCAGTATAAAATTTCTTGTTGCTGTTGTTATGTGCTGGTAAGTCAAGTAAGACTCATAGCAACCCTATAAACAACGGCTTTAACCTTGCCCTATTCTATGCTATCTATCTCTGATATTGTTGAGCCTGTCGTTCTAGTAACTGTATCAACTGATCCTGTTGACAGTCTTCCTTTTTTCTCTGACTTTACACCTTTCCCATTCTCTTGTCCTTCTCCAAGGACTGCCCCATCCTAACAACATGGTCCAAGTAAGCAAGATGGAGATTTGCCACTCTTGCCTCCAAACAGCACCCTCGGTAACTCTGATGTGGCTTAGTGGTAAGGAGTAGTATTGCTTGTCCAAAGGCATGTGGTATGAATCCACCAGCTTCTCCATGGGAGGAAAATAGGCAATTTTCTTCTGTGTAATTTACTGCTCTGAAAACCTGCTGGAAGGTCAGCTGTGAGTCAGTTCCTACTTGAAGGTATAACAAAAAGGAACACCCTAGTTTTACCTTCTCCAAGAAATATTTGTTTGTTCTTTTAGCAGTCTATGGCATATTAAGCACTCTTCTCCAATACCACAGCTTAAGAAGACATAGATTCTTCTGTCATCTTTATTCATTGTCAAGTTTTCAGATGCATAGCAAGTGACTGAAAAGGCCATGGATTGGATCGGTTGCACCATTGTCTTTAAACGTAATCAGTTTTCTACATATCTTCTTATAATACCAAGGGTGTTGATTTTGGACCCAAGTGTCTAACACTTCAATGCTGGAAACTTTGTGTAGCACAAACCTAATCTGTCACACATGTGGGTTTGTCATGAGTTGGAACTGGCATGATGAAAATTGTAGAATGAGTCCTAGGCTAAGCGTCATTTTCCTTTCTGTCAGCACCATGTCTACCAAGACAAATAAATAAGCCTCTTTCTGTTTCCCTGGTTTTCACTTTTGTTTCCTCTGAGATGAGTCTCTAAGCCATCAACTAATCTGTTTGTACCTTTGATATGTCTAGTTCTCAAAAAGCTAAATCAACCAAAATTGGATTTTTCTTGGTTTTTTTTAGTTTGTTTTGTGGTTTGTTTGGTTTTTTTTTTCTTCTACTCCCTTTCTGGGTTCCTTTTAAAAAACAAAGCAATTGGCTGGCTCCAAGCGCTGCACTGCTGATGAATGCCAGTGTTCAACTTCCACACAATAGTAAGAGGCAGTCTACAGGACCAAACTTGTTTCTCAAATGATGTCAGCTATTGGCTCTTCAAATCGCTTAGAAAGGCTTCGAACTATGGGCAACTGCATTCACAATAGTGCCTTCTGTTTTATTTGGTTTGTGAGACTGCTTGAGCAATAGGATTTTGTTTTAAATTTCCAAGGTGATTTTTTTCTGTGGAGTCCTGGTTGAGACTCTCATTTCGAATGCTTCCTCTTTCAGATAAAGTATGCACACACCTAGATTTTTTTTTCCCACCCTCTCTGCATCAAGGAGACACTTTTCTATTTGCCATGGTCTATCAAGAGAACAAAAGAATCTATGACGGACGAAGTCAAACTATGGTGCCCTTTGGAGGCAAAGATGGTGAACTTCATCTTACATAATTAGGGCATGTTATCAGAAGGCTCCATGTCCTAGGAAAAAGACATCACACTTAGAAAAATAGAGGATCAAAAATTAAGAAAGGATGACCTTCAATGAGATAGATTGACACAATGACTGGAACTGTGGAACTGAGCATGACAAAGATGTAAGGATGACATAGGACAGGCCAAGGTTTGTCTCTGTGGTTCTTAGTGCTAAGAGTTGCTGTTGACTTGATGACACGTAGCAAGAATTACATTTGTCTGCTGATACAGATTCCAAGGCTTCATCCCTGAGATCTTAATGGAGTTCTGGTAATTTAAATATAGAAGTAGTCTGGGGTTTCTGTTTTTATTATTCTTGTTTGTCTTTGTTGATTCATTTGATTTTGCAAGCTTATTTTGAAATAAATGATAGGAAGAATTGGAATATTTTAGAGGGGTTATGATCAAACTCCCAGTGCTATTTCTGAGCCAAAGATGAGAAAGTATTTCTACCATTTGGCAATTGGAGGGCTATTGGACAGAAATTTGGATATGGTTGCATAAGCAGTCTCCAAAAATGTGTTGGGAAGGATTGAACAAAATAATATATTAGCATATGAAAACATATTAGAATTCTATTTATATTGATGATATGGTAGATAAATAAAGAACAAGGCCTTTAATAATATTCATCACATGAATTAATATTGGTGCTCTATCCTAGCCTTTCATTTAGTTAATTATTTACCTTGCAAATTACACAAGAGGCAAACATTGCAATTTCTGCACACTCAGTTAGGTGTTATGATAAGTATCTCAGCTAGCATGACCTAAAATGCTCCTGCAAGATGAACAATACTTTAAAAGACTCCTTTAAAAGTAATATGTGATTAGGTATTGTCATGAAAGGAGTCTAGGACGAAGGCCACATAATGGAGTGGACTGGGGAGGAGAGATTGTATAACACTGAAAGAATTTTTTACTTTTCAAAGAGAAGATCAAACTGGGGGAGAGAGGTGGGCAGGCAGAAAAGTGCAACAATAAATCGATGGAAATCCAAAGTCACTGTAAAGTTTCATTAAAATTAATAATAATTAGTAAATAGTTATAAATTTTTTAAAGAAATGGTTGATTTAAAGCAATATTAATAATATACCCATGTGAGTTACATTCACAATAATCATTCATGCTGTGGGGCTGGTAACTGAATATCAGTTAAAGTTTACATTTCTGCTACCATATATAACTTTAGTATGTATGCTGTTCAAACTGAGATTTCAAGTGTTTTAGTAATAAAATTGGAGTATTAAACCAAATCTGTAACTTCCAAAGGAAATCTTAGCAAAATAAGGAAGTGGATGTTTTATTGGATATAGAAATAAGTCTGATTTCTTGGTGACTTGACTGAAAGTTGACTATAATCAGGAAACAGCTTGTATCCTTTTCACAGTTATGTTTTACACAAATGTGGCACAATTTTTCTCTTGTTAACTTGAAATAAGAATGAAGAATTAGAGAGTATCATTCTCTGTTTGAAATGTACCCAACTAATCTCTCATGGTCATTTTATCACTTTTCTTTTTTGAGACAATGTATTTTAATAATAAGAACACAGGATGGAAGTTAGATATGGTTTGTATTCAGCAAGTAGCTCATTCTGTCCAAATCTCAATTTCCTTTCTACGTAGTGAGTACAGTTATCCTACTCTTTAGATTGCTTTGAAGATTCAGTAACATAAATGTTGCTGTTACATGGCATCAAGTCAACTAACTACCACTCATAGTGATCCTATGGACAACCATTCTGAATCCTGTCCTGTCCTATATAATTTTCTTCATCTCTGGTATACTTGAGCTTTTATTACAGTCACTGTGTCAATTCATTTTACTGAGATCTTTCGCTCTATCAATAACCCTCTACCTGTCCAAGGATGCTATCCTTTTCCAAGAACTGATCTGTCCTAACAACATTCCCAGAGTATGTGAGACAAAGCTTGTTTCCAAAGAACACATTGTTGCTCTTTCTGTAAGACAGATGGGTTTATTATTTTGGCAACCCATGAGAAATTTATTACTCTTCTCTAACACCATAACTCAAGGTTATCTATTCTTCTTTTGTCATCGTCCTTAGTCATCTTACAACTTTTAGATGCAAAGGGAGTAATTGAAAATGCCATGGCTTGGATCAGGTGCACCTTAGTTTTCAATTTGACATCATTGCTGTCCAGCACTTTGAAGAGGTCCTTGACAGAGATTAATAAGTAATAGATTTAAAAAGAAGAAATATTACAAATCCATACTTGTAATACCCACAAATGCTTTAAAAATTATTAATAGATACCTTCTCATCAATGTGTTGGTGGAAATGTTTCATTTAAAATGATACAAAGGTACTTATATGGTGAATAATATATTTTTTAAGTGCATATATTCTTTGGTGTCTATAATTATGAACTCAAACAGTGGATGACATTTGACAGGAGAGTTTTAATTTACATTTTAAAGCTAAAAAGAAATCTTTATCTGTTGAACAAATTTTATAGCTATATTATTATAATAAAATAAAATCAACTTTATTATTAAAAGTTTTATATATATTTAGAAGATTCTCTAGGTAGGGATAATACTCATCAATTTTTATATTTAACTCACAAGATTTCTATTCAAGTGATTCTTATTTAAGTGCCAAAATGATCTTTACAAGTGGCAATGCAGAGGATGAATATAAAATTTTTAGAAATATATATAGTATTGAGTCAAAACGAAGTTAAAAAGCCACAGTTGGAATTAACAGCATCATTGGCTTTGATTAGACGCCTTCCAATTTAACCTCAAGTACTTTTGTTAATAATCAAAAGGATTTCATTGACAATAAAAAAAATCCTGATTTTACTATTTCTTTTTCAAGGGAAGGCACAACATTATATATTTTGAGGGAATGTACATATGTGGCTTTCCAATTTTCAATTTATTCATGTAAATTTGCTTAAGCAGACAGCTAAAAGAAATTATAAGAATATGTGTGTTATGTAAGAAATAAGTGCACAAACATATGCAAATCTACATCCTTGCTAGCCACCTAGTGGTCTCAAAATAAATTGAGTACAAAAGCAGGCGTTTTCTTAATTTTCATTGTGGAGTAGAATATTCAGCTTAATTACATAGTTTATTTTTAGTATTTAAATATAGCCATTTACATATATTTTGAATTTAAGTTTCCTGTAACAAATTCTGTGTCTTTAATTTTTTAAATGATTATATGAATGTGTCTCTTTACATTACTCCTCACTTTTAATTGGCAGAAACAAAATTTGGTGTCCTTGCTATTTTAACTTCTTTCACAGCATATTGGAATCAGTTTTCGTGGTAGACAAATTTACCCCTTCCCTTTATTTTTTTTATTGATGATTATATATAAACAAATCAATCTCTTTTTAGAGATAAATTTTGTGATATTAATGACATTCTTTTGTGCATCAATTCTCACTCTGGTTTTCTGAGTAGTTCTTCCTATGTCCATAAATTGACTACTTTATAAGGTTCCTATGTGGCATCCGGGTTGGTGGAAGACTCATAAGCAACCTGAGTTATGCAGATGACAAAACCTTACTCACCTAAACTGAGGAGGGCTTGATGTGTTTGTTGAAAAAGAGCAAGGAGTTCAGCCTTCAATATGGATTAAAGCTCAACATCAAGAAAACAAAGATCCTGACCCCTCAGCCAATTGACAGTATCATGATAAATGAGAAAAGATTGAGGTTGGTAATAATTTTATCTTGCCCAGATCCATAATCAATACTCTTGGCAGCAGCTGTCAGGAAATCAAAAGAGGAGTTGCTTTGAGAAAATCTACTGTTCAAGGATTTCTCCAGAATGCTAAAGGGAAATAGTGTTAGTATAGAGACTAAAATGAGCCTGATCTGAGCCATGATTTTCTCAATTGCTTCTTATGTATCTGAGAACTGGACAGTGACTAAGGATGGCATAAAAAGAATCAATGCTTTACTCTTGTAGTGCTGAAGAAGAGTATTGAACATACTATGAACATGAGAACAAAGAAGTCTGTCCTGGAGAGGGTGGAACGAGATTGCTTGTTGGAGGCAAGAAATTTGAATCTCTGTCTCACATACTTTAGACATGTTTCCAGGGGGGACCAGTCTTCAAAGAAGGACATCATATTTGGAAGGATAGAGGGTCACCACAAGATAGGAAGACCCTAGATGAAATGGATTGACACAGTGATGGTGGCAATGAAGTTAGTTGTGTCAAAGATTGTGATATTGGCTCGGAATAGGGCAAGGTCAGAGTCATTTTTCAAAAGGCCACTGTATGTTGACTCAATGGCACATAACAACAACAAAAATAACGTTTAATATTTCAAGTTGCTGTTTTCAATGTGATCCTATACAGATCTGTATTAAAAGAACATATTTCTTAAAGTAGGCAATTTGTGGTATACCAATTGACATATTTCAGCTCACAGATGCTGCCCTGGATGTGCTCACCAAGTTGTGCCAAGAATCTGGAGAACAACCACTTGGCCAACTGACTGGAAGAGATCTGTATTTGTTCCCATTCCAAAGAAGGGTGGCCTGAGTGTGGAAACTATAGAACAATAGCATTGATTTCACATGCAAGCAAGATTCTACTGAAGATTATCCAAAAATGACTGGAACAGCACATCAGCAG
>NW_006399933.1:3151539-3152542 GCF_000299155.1 Elephantulus edwardii | reverse complement strand
TTAGGGCTGTTGTACATAGGGTTGCTGTGAGTCGCAAACAACTTGACGGCACATCACAACAACAACAAGGCAATTTGTACTAGGTAAGCTAAACTGTTGTTCAAGGTTAAGATTATTTCAAAGGACAATTTTTTATTTGAAAGTTAAATATATATTGAAGACAATAGTTCCAGAGTTTCATATACCTTCTATGGCTCCAGAAAGTTTAGAGGCCATTAGCATTTTAAATTCTGCTCTGAGTTTCCCACTTCCTTTCAATCAGGAGTCTGTGGAATTTTGAGCATCCAGTAATAGCAGTCAGGTACTGTGTTTGTTATTTTCATAGGTAAGGAGGTAGTTTTCATTGGAGGAATTAGCCACACAGTCCATAACTTCTATTCCTGACTCTCCATTTGCCACCGTTAGTTACTCCAGGCAAATATAGACTGATTATTGTGCCTTGAATTGCAGCCACTTGTAAGCTTTTAAGACTCCAAACACTGCAGAATGGAACAGAAAGTAAAGTGACAGTGCTTTGCAGGATAATAAGCCAATTAACTAGAACGTCCCATGAAAGCAGGATCCTACATTTCCCAATCAAAGAACCAAATCTTAAAAAGTTTTTGATTGTCCATAACTATCTTTTACAGCTACACATTTTCTTGTTGTCTGTCATATAACTATTGCCAATTTTACTCTTTACGGAAGTACAACTATTTTTTTTCTTCACGATATCCACCCGATGGCTTACTCCCTCCAACTGATGATAATCACTAATAAACTTGGTTTGGTATGCATTTTCATTTCTTGTGGGTTTGTTGTGGTTTTTTTTTTTCTGAGTGTGGAAACTACAGAACAATATCATTGATTTCACATGCAAGCAAGATTCTACTGAAGATTATCCAAAAACGACTCCAACAGTACATCAACAGAGAACTGCCAGAAGTCCAGGCTGGGTTTGAAGGGGTCATGGTAATAGGGATACTGTAGCTGATGTTAGTAGATGGATCTTAGCTGAAAGCAG
>NW_006399933.1:3100947-3149199 GCF_000299155.1 Elephantulus edwardii | reverse complement strand
GCGCCATACTGCTTTCCACAGGGGTTGCACCATTTTACACTCCCACCAACAGTGAATAAGGGTTCCAGTCTCTCCACAACCTCGCCAGCATTTGCTGCTTGCTGTTCTGTTAAATTTTGTTAGTCTTACTGGAGTGAGATGACATCTCATAGTTGCAAGAGCATTGTTTTATATAAGATCGTGAGGCTTCTGGATATCTAAGGTTTATCATTCAGATATCTTTCCTAGTCAGTCCTTAACTGGTTATTTTATGCTGAAGTGGTTATTGTATTGAGGAGAGAGGATCTGAATGGAATACACATCCTATCCTACTAGAGGCTTGCTTACCTGTGCTCATGGGAACTCAGCAATAAGCACTTTATCTTGTGGATTCCTTGCCTAGGACACTGCATTCTGCTAAAGCACGTGCGGCTGAAGGCAGATTTACAACTTTCTGTAGGAGAAACATTTAAGTTCCAGCAAGTTCATTTAGGTAAGAGTCTTTAACATATTTCCTCTTATTCCATTTAGCCTGTCTTCTCATCACTTTTATGGCCTCTGATAAAATTTAACTAAAAAAGGTTACTTCCTTCCTCTGAGTCTCTCTCGAAACATCAACATAAGGTCAGATTTCCTCTGTTGTATAAGTCATTTATTAATTTCTTTCTCTAAGTTATCATTTGCCATTTATTTTTACCCCAATCATTTTTCCCCCTCATGAAGGGACATCAGGTTCAGCTATTGTGCAAGCCTAGATTGCAGGAAGCAAGACCATTCTAGCAAGTGCTTCCTCTTTGACACATTTCCATTCATGTTGGCTAAGGTTACATAGGTCCAAAGTTAAAAAACTATCTCAACCACTAGGTAAAAATTGTAATTATCATCATTAACTCTAGTTCTGCAAGATGAAGTGAAGGTACAATACATTCCATCAGCCCCTTGGGAATTCTTGCTCATAGGTTAAGGATATTATTGTTACGGTTCCTTGCTTAAGGGATCATTGCTGTTCCTGGCATTCATAGCTATCTCCCTGGTCCTGAGTCTGTAACATCTATAATCGGGGGGGAAGCAGTTTAAGGTGATGTGGGAAAGGACTACATAGTAGCAACATCCTTACCAACTTCCTCTTACCTAGATACCCCTGATAATTGTAGGCTTTTTCCCAGTCATGTCCCTTTAGATATCTCATGATGAGTAAGCACGCACTTACGAAGGTGTGTGGCCAGCACTTCAGCCTGTTTTTGTTAAGTGCTGTTGAGTAAGAGCGGACTCACAGCTGACCCTCCAGTGGGTTTTTAGAGGCTGTAAGTTGTGTGGGAGGAGATTGCCTATCTGTTTCCCATGGGGAGCTCATGGATTCAAACATTGTGCCTTTAGGCACAACTTCTTACCAGTGGTCCATCAGAGCTCCCTTATCTGGCCACCTTTAGGACACCAGAGCTCCTTATTTCCCCCTCATTTTAGATAACAAATGTTTCAGTGATCCATTCCAATCCTCTCTCAAACCATTACTCTGAGGGTGGCATGCAACGTGGTTCTTCCCTTAACTATGATGCTTTTTGGCCCATTGCTGCACAAAGTGTCTTCCTTGATCTGAAGATACATAAGTTGGTTATATTGCATGAATAATTTCTTCTACAGTGATTAGTACAAAACTATACAAAGAGGATTATGGTACCTGGATCAGAGGGAGGCCCATCAACAGCCTGCATTATTTGGATGGCACAGCCTTTCTACCTTGCTCACTGAAAGTGAGGAGGAGCTGCAACGCTTGCTGTAGAAGATCAAGGACTAAAGCTTTCTATATAGATTACATCTCAATATGGAGAAAACAATTGTCCTCACCACTCAGCCAATAAAAAAAAAACAACATGATAGATGGAGAAAGAATTGAAGCTGTCAATGATTTCATCTTACTTGGATCAACAAGCAACACCCTTGGTACCAGCAGTCAGGAGATCAGGAGATGCATTGCTATGGGTAAGCCTACTGTCAAGGACCTCTCCAAAATCCTGAAGAGAAATGATGTCAATTTAAAGACTAAGGTGCTCCTGATTCATGCTACGGTAGTCTCAATTATTTCATACTCATTTGAGAACTGGATGGTATCTCAATAACTTACTATGTATCTGAATAAGGATGACAGAAGAAGAAGTGATGTCTTTTGAGTTGTGAAGTTGGAGAAAAGTACTGAACATCCTATGAATTGACAAGTGAACAAACAGATATGCCTTGGAAGGAAAAGTGAAGTCAGAGTGTTCCTTGGAGGCAAAGATGACAAAATATCTCTCATACTTTGGACATGTTTTTAGGAGAGACTATTTCTTGGAAAGGAATATCATACTTGGAGGAAGATACCCCAACAAAATGGATTAATTTAGTGACTACAGCCAATGGGTTCAAGTATGTCAGAGATGATCAGAATGGATCAGGATAGGTAAGATTTAAGTTTGTTTGTCATAGGGTCCTTATGACTCACACATGGCTCGATGGCACCTAGCAATAAAAACTACAGTTCCTCTAAGGTGGAGTTAATAATGTTCCAAATGTAACAATAACAACATATTGTGTATCTCTTCATCTGTTAAAGGAAGCTCTTTTGGCCTAGTGGTAAGAAACTGCATTGCAATCTCAAAGACAAGCACTTCACATCCACCAACTGCACTGTGGTACCTCCTCCTGTGTGATTAACAGCTTATGAAAACTTGCTGAAGGTCAGCTATGGTCCAGTTCTCACTTGATGGCAAACAATAACATTCATCCTTAAAAGGGTGTTTTGGTTACTCTGGATAGTGCAATGACCATTGGTGTAGAGTCTCTGACTTTAATTTTGTGGATTTATTCCTAGGAATGGAACTACTTAATCATATGATAATTCTATTTTTACCTTTTGAGGAACTATCACAATTTTACACAATGTGTACCATTTTGCATTTCCACCAACAGTAGATGTTCCAAGTGCCTCATAACCTCACTAGTATTCTTTTTTTCTTTTTTTCAATTATTTTTTGCTATTTTTTCTTTCAAATCTTAGCCATGCTGATGGGAATGAAACGATTTCTTAGTGATTTTTTTATTTACGTCTCCTCTCCTACTTTATTTTTCTCTATCAACACTAGCTATTCAAGCAAAGCCTCTCTTACCAATTTATATAAAGTTGAGGATTAATTTCTTTTATTTCTATTAAGAAGATTGTTGCAATTTAAATCAGGAGTTCAAAGAATGGTTTATTTGCATCTTACAAATATTATTTATTTAAGGAGTTATTACTTGTTTGGGGGAGATTTCTTGCCTTAGCAGCATTTTATAATTTTTATTGTATAAACCCTTGATATTCCCTATTAAACTTATTCCTAGGGCTTTTATTCTCTTGTGTTGTTATTGTATACTGTTGAGTCAGAACCAAACCATAGCTGACCCTCCAGTGGGTTTTCAGAAGCAGCTATAGCATGGGAGGAGATTGCCCATCCTTCTTTACTAAAGCAGCTGTTGGATTCAAACTCCGTGCCTTTAGGCTTGCAGCACACTTTGTCTTAGATACTACTATACATGAAATTGCTTCTCTAATTTCCCATATATAATTTAAACTGTTTTTTTGTTGATTGTCTGTGTGCTCTACAACCTTGTTAAATTTCTCTACCAGTTCTAGAAGTTTTTCTTAAGGATTTTTAAAGAAAATATCTTATAGTAACATGAGCCAATGCCTTTCAACAGTTAAATAAAAGTTGTAAATACCTTTATAAATGTAATATTTTTGGAAAAAAATGTTGAATAATAAGAATTTTATCTTCATATCTTAGTTTACATGATTTGTATATATATAACACTCACCTTAAAATTGGAAAACTTAAAAACCCTTAAGGAGGACTTTTACATTTAAATTACTTAATTACTCCATCCTTTTTACAGAAAACTTAACTTACATGTAATTTCTTGAGAGAATAATGCCTGTGAGCTAATTAAATGAATTAGATATTTGTGCTCATGGTTTCTTGGCACTCACTGGAATATTGGCTAGAATTATTTTGTGGAGGGTTTGGAAAAAAGGGATACATAGGAAAAAAGAAAATATAATGACTCCATTCAGATAAGGCAGGATATGGCATGTCTCTACATTTGTAGATGAACAACAGGATTTAGAAATCAGGACACTAATTGAAAAAAGAGAAAGAATTTAGGAATAACCCTCTTGAATGTGACCTTCTTGATAGCAGCAGAAAAAGACTTTCTTTAATTATAGGAATGGAATACGATAAGGAAGAGAGAATTTGCAATAAATTCAGACTATTGTGGCAAAAGAAAATAAAATTTATTTCCTTTTGGAAAGCATGAAAATTATTTGGGACGCAATTTACTCACTAATTATAGCCAGTTGAAATTACTGGTGACATTTTGATTGGCAGAAGGTACAGTTACAAGGTATTCACTGACATGTGCTCCCACTAATTAACCCACCTCCAGGCTCTAGCCATGGATTATACTTTCAAAAGGAGAGTAGATCACTGCCTCAATGATCTTGGATTGTTCCAGATTCTAATACCTGGGTATGTGGCTGTACTGTGAGGTTGGATACAGTAGGCAGCTCATGTTAACACAGTCTCCGTTTTCTTTTTTATAAAACACAATCATTTTTAGAACTCTTACTTGCTAGAGTGACATTTGGTAGCAGGCCGTCACTGCTGTCAGTTGGGCATTAAAATAATCAACTGATCTATCAAATTTAATTAGCTTGCTTTCTCTATTCTGTCATCAACTGAAACTTGGAATTAAAGAAAAAAGGATGTCGAACCATCTCAGGATCCGTCTGTTTTCCTTCTTAGTGATTTTAAAACTTTTAGAAACAGTTATGTTTTTATATTAATTATAGCAGTTGTAGCTGACTTAAAATTTATTAAAAGAGTATGCATGTTTTTGCTAGGTGATATCAAGTTAATTCCAACTCATAAAACTCTCTATATAACAGAAGAAAATATTGCCCAATCCTGCACCATCTTCATGAACATTGACACCTTTGAGCAATTGCTGCACCCACTTTGTCAGTCTACCTCACGAGGGTCTTCTTTGTCAGTCCATCTCAATGAGAGTCCTCTTGATTTATTGGTTCTCTATTTGACCAAGTATGTGGTTATTCTCCAGGGATTAATCTCTCTTGGTAACATGTCTAAAGAACATGAGACAAATTCTTGCCATTTTTTGATGAGGACGGGGTCACCAAATGCTTCTTTGTAGTCTTAGTCTAGAAGTTTGAATGAAACTTGTTTACAATAGATCACTCTGCTGGCATTTTAAATACTGCTGCCATAGCTTCCAAAATCTCAGAAACAAGCAAGCTACCAAACTATGACAAACTGACAAATGAGTATTAGGAAGCATGCAGTGCTATTCCAAATATGTAATTATAATTAGTTTGAAGATGCTTTAAAGACATACTAAGAATCTGAATATAGTCCTTTAAAATACAAATATCATGTTCAATATTTGTTATTCTTTTTAAGGGAATAACATAATTATGTGAGATAAATAATAACATTATAAGGACATCATACGCAGAAGGGTGGGGGGATAGCACAGGAGAGGAAGACCATGGAAGAAATGGGACTGGTGTGTCTGAATCAGTGAGACTGGCTTAGGACAGGTCAGGGTTCAGAACTACTACTATACATAGGGTCACTTTGGGTCACAGGCTACTCAACACATAATAACAACAAAAACAACATATTTTGTACTTCAACATAATATACTATTAATATAAAAAGACATAATCACATAAAACTATATTAATTTAGAATTATTGTCATATATTTTATACTTCAACATACTGTACTATTACTATACTATGCATGTACATCACAATAATCACATAATATAAAATCATGTCATATATTTCATTGTGAAAATTCAATGATAGGTATATATATACTTGATAATAAATACTAGAATTAAAGATAGGAGTAAAGCATGGGGAAAATATCCAAAATTAGTTTTTTTCTGACAAAATGCATAAACTTGTAACTACCAAGTACTACATTAGCGCTAACAGTAAAAAACAAGTTTTACAATTGTTAAACTTTGACCTTAGAGAATCTCCAGTTAAAATATCAACTTTTGTTAAAGTCATCACAACTTGCAATGTGTCTATTGTTGATATTTTCTGCTGTCCTTGAGCTAACTCTGACCCGTGTCAAGGTCATGAACAACAGTAAAAGAGCTGAGTGGTAGAATTCATAGGACTTGACTGGCTGTGCTGTAGAAAGTAGATCCTCCTCCTTTCTGTACTGTGTCCATCTTGTTTGCCATCATAGCAATGCCAGATGTCTACAATAGTTTCAACTCCCCAGCAACTCTGTGAAAGAAAAGGCCTAGAAGTTTTTTTGATGAAAGATGATGGTCAAGAAAATCCTGTGGAGGAACTCTACTCTGTAGTAACACAAGGAATCACTATGAGTTGGGGATAGACTTTACTGCTGTTAACTAAGAACAAGGCCTTTTCATTCAGACCCAGCACCATTAGCCATCTTGCTTTCTTACTGTCCTAACTGGGTCCTACAGAGAAGAAATTATCTGGCAATGATCACATAACATGAAAGTTTTAAGCTTATTGGCAATGTAAATTGAAAAATAAGTACCATCATAACAAAGCTACCTCAGCAGCATTGAATTACCATGAGCTTTCATAATGGTATCCTAAATAATGAACTAAGCCAATTATATGCAAAAGATCTTCCAGAAAGTGATAGCAACAAAAGGTACAGAAATAGAACACATTTGAAATATTTCAAAATTGTAGCAAACAAATCAGACAGCATTCTTTCTGTTGGACTGAATAATGAAATTTATTTAATTGACTGGACATGTGTATACACTAATTTATGATATATATATACTAATTTGATGTACTCTATCTAACATGCTATATAATAAGCTTTATATTGTACTCTTGTTTCCATTTTAATCTCCAATAAAATTTTAATGACTTTGCCATACCAAGAATTCTTATGCTACTCTGCATTCTTCACAAGAGTTTACTAAACAATGCATGCTAGTACTCAGTGCATGCTTATTGAGAGGGATATATGTGTGGTTGTTCAAATAGCTATGGAGTACAGATAAGATTAAACATGAATATTGCCCTGGTGAAGGCAAAAAATGTTTTATGATTTATTTTAGTAACCAGGTAATTTCATGTAAATGTTGTTGTTGTTATTGTTGTTGTTGTGACTCGTAGCTGTGTAAAACAGCCCTAACTCCTCCTCTATCCTGTGCCAATCTCACTGGCTCTGACAAATTTACTACCATTACCCCACTCACTGAATCAATCCATCTCATTGAGGGTCTTCCTCTCCTGCACTGTCCATCTACCCTCCCAAGCATGATGTTCCTCTCCAAGGACTTTTCCCTCCTTGCAACATGTCCAAAGTATGTCAGACAAAGCTTCAGAATCCTTGCCTTCAAGGAGCATCTTGGTTTAACCTTTTCAAGGTCACACCTGTTCGTTTTATTAGCAGTACATGATACATCCAATACTCTTCTCCAACAACATAGCTCAAAAGCCTCAATTCTCTTTCTATCATCCCTAGACATTTTCTAGCTCTCTGATGCATAGCAAGTGATTGCAAAGATCATGGCCTATATCAGACACACCTTAGTTTTCAGAGTGACATTGTTACTCTTCAGTACTTTGGAGAGGTCCCTGACAGCAGATTATCCCAATGCAATTCGTCTTTTGTTTTCTTGACTGCTGGTGTCATGAGTGTTGATTGCAGAGCCAAACAAACTAAAGCTATTAACAATCTCAATCTCTTCACCATCTATTATGATACTGCCAAACATCCCAGTGGTAAGAATCTTTGTTTTCTTGATATTGAGCATCAATCCATGCAAACTATACAGATATGACAGCTATTTACATATAGTGGTTGTTGTTGTGTACCATAGATTTGGAACCAACCCATGGCTGGCCCTCTGGTGGGTTTTCAGAGGCAGTTAATTTCACAAGAGGAGATAGAAAGTTTACTAAAACACAAAACAAAAACAAAGAAAATCACAGCTGGAAGTATCAATTTGAATGATGTTGCTAGATTGTTGTTGTTGTTAGATGCCATCAAGTTTATTCCAGCCCATAATGACCCTATACACAACAATTAACAAGCTAAAAGACTAAAGCCACTGTTATTAGGACATTTCAGACTTAGTCACCCTATGAGAATGACTGCACCTGGTCCTTAAAGTTGCCAAGACTGTAAATATTTTGTAGAATTAAACTGCTACATTTTTCTCTGAAAGGGTGGCTACTTGATTCAAACTCTACACCTTTTTGTTATTTGGCTAGTCAACTCTTTTAGCTATTATGTAACAAGGTCTTCTGAGATAATATCTCTGTAGGAGTTGCTATTAATATTAACTATATTGTAGCAAAACAATTTTATAAGCCTGTAGCTCATCATATTGTAACAGGGGAATAAAAAAAAATCAAAGCACTTTGAAAGTAAGCCAGGCTCATCACCGATATGAGTCATCATGAAAATGATGACAGACGGAAAAATAGAAGGCATAGGAAGGTACAATAACTTCCTGATTTCACACTGGAGATATTCAAAATACAGAGAATATAATTAGGGCTTAAATACTATTCATTATGTATGCAAACTTCACATTTCCCTAGGCATATTTTTACTAGAACTGACTTTCTTTTCATATAATATTGTTGTTTTGGTTGTTATCATGTGCCATCGAGTCCCCTTCAACTCACAGCAACCCTGTGTACAATCTTGCCCTATCCTGAGCCAATCTCACTGTCTCTGACAAATCTACTCCCATTACTCCAGTTACTGTGGCAATCCATCTCATCCAGGGTCTTCCTTTTATGCACTGTTCCTCCACACGTTGTTCCAAGCATGATGTCCTTTTCCAAGTACTGGTCCATCCTGGCCATGAGTCCAAAGTACATGAGAAGGAACTTCAAAATCCTTGCTTCCAAGGAGCACCTTGGTTCCCTTCCATCCCAAACCTATCTTTTTGTTCTCCTGGCAGTCCATGATATCTTCCTTACTCTTCTTCAGCATGATACTTCTTCCACACCACAAACCAAAGGCATCAATTCTTCTGTCATTCTTATTCATTGTCCATCTCTCTGATGCACAGCAAGTAATTGCGGAGACCATGGCCTGAATCAGGGGTATCTTGCCTCTAAATTGACATCATTACTTTCTAGGACATTGAAGAAGTCCCTAACTGCAGATTTCTCTAATGCAGTTAATCTTTTGATTTCCAACTGCTGGTGCCAAGAATGTTGATTGTGGAGCCTAGCAACCTTCTTGTTAACAATCATAATCTTTTCTTCATCTATCATGATGCTGCTAATTGGTCCAGTGGTGAGAGTCTTTGTCTTCTTGATGTGCAAGTGTGAATACTTCAGGTTCCTTTAATTTTCTGATGCAATGTATTAGGACTCAAAAGCAGAGATTGTGTCTGTGTTGTCTACCTCTTGATTCCTATTGAAACTCAAGTGAAGGCACTCCACAAACATTCATTCTATTTGTGGATGTTAGCCTTAGCCAATGACCTTCATTTTCAATACAATAACTTCTTATAACTTTCAATATATAGTTTGTCAGTGATTATTACTTACATGATCTTTAAAGCATTTAGAGTCTAAAAGCCTTTGAGATTGCCTATGTTTGTTTTGGGCACTTGTCCTTCAAAGTTTTTTCCTCTCTGATTCAATAACCCAAATTTAGATGCTAAATGTGTCATTTCATTCTCAATAAAAAGTAGAAATAAAAGAAAAATACTACTTTCAAAGTAATTAACTTATGGAGAAAATTCAAACACATCGTCGAAGAATCAAAACCAACACATGGCTGACCCTCCAAGTAGGTCACTGGAGACTGTAAATTCACTGGAGAAAATCGTACACCGTAGAGCTATTGGTGACTTCAGACTGCAAAAAAGGCACCTATTTGGGGTTTATAGCACAACTGTCAATGGATTACAACATCAGAGTTTCCAAAATGACATTTGTGTACACACACACACACATACACTTTCCCTCATGCTCATAGGTCAAGAAACCCCGTGTCACAGTTAAATACACTCTATTGCTAACCATCAAATTGAAAGGTTGGACCCACCAGCTCTTCCTCATGACAGATGGACAGATGTGTGGCAATCTATTTTCCATGAAGAGGTACAGCCATTTCATACTTTAACAAGCTTTTCCATAACAAGGAATTGAAATCTTTGTTTAATCCAATTACCTTTTCATTCTGGTTCTAGCCATGTTTAAAGATAGTCTCTAATTTACAATCCATCCAAATATGATTATGAGAAAGAGCCCGTGTTCTAAACCTGCCATCATTACTACTTTAAAAGCTAATACGGACCGCCCTGTGTACTGCCTTCACTTCTACCTTGGAGATATTTAAATACTCTCATGAAAAAAAATTGCACTCATTGTTTTCATGCTGCCATCACACACACACACACACACACACACACACACACGTTAATAATTTAGAGTCATCTTCACTATTAAAATGACCAAGAGGGCTAATTAGTGTGTTTTTAAAATGTAAGGTTGATACCTGCCCTGTAAAAACTGGATTTTGGCCATCAATATACTCCAAGGGATGAGGTTCCAAATGCATCACCCATCTGTCTAACCACACAGATCAATTGTTTATATGACATACTATCCATGGGTAGAGTTTTGCTTCGCCTAATTTGTTTCACTCATATGACTTGCAGACGAATTGACGGCACATAACAACAACAACATTTGTTTCACGAGGTGTATGAGAAGGATTCCCATTCTTGCAATTAGTATGGTGTATCTCTAGAATTGGAATCACTTAAACAGCAATGGATTTTTTTATTTTCAAGTCAACTACCCACAATATTTAGAGAACTTTAAGAGATTAGCCACCTCAAATGAAAGGCAGTAAAACATAATATCTAGCAGAATGAGCTGTGAAGTCAATCTCAAAACCTCAAAACTTATGTTTGTGGAGTTAGAATTGATTCATAGCTGACCCTCCTTTGGATTTCCAAGCCTATAAACTGCACAGGAGGAGATTACTTATCTTTCCACTGATGGTTTTAAACTGTCACTTAGGCACAGCCTTTGGGTTAACTGCTCAAATCTCTATGGAATAGGTGACCAGTGTTCCCTTCCCAAGTATTTCAATTCAACTCATTGCCTTCAAGTCAGATTTGACTCATAGTTAACTCTTTCCTGGATTTTCAGAGACTATAAATGGCATTGAAGGAGATTGCTCATCTTTTTTCCTGAGGGGCAGCTAGTGGATTCGAAATGTGTGCCTTTGGGTTGGCAGTGTAGCTCCTTACCATTGGGCCACCTCCTGAATTTCAACAATTTTATCAATCCTCTTTAGCATTTCTACATGGATGAAATATGAGACAACAATATCTGTAAAGTTCAATCAACAATAGCCTTCATTTTTACAATATAATACCAATATAATACCCCTATAGGGAAGAAAAAGAAACTGGGACATTAATATAGTAAAATTTTAAAAAAGACAAAAAACAAAACCCTAATACATAAGCCTTAAAAGAATCCCCAGTTTCTACTTCATTCTCCAGCCTCAAATTACATCATTCATATGCATACGGCCTTAGACCAATGTATTTCTAAAATTTTGTGCATAAAATAGAGTGCACAAGGAGATAGTGATAGGGGAAATGAAGTGATTGAAAATCAAGTTAACTTATGTATAAATTTATAATTTCCCTTTTTTGTCCCACAAAGTCGAGATAGCTTATAATGACGATACGTACCATACATACATATAACCAAAAACGCATTGCCATCAAGTCAAATCCATTGTAGTTTGCAACCTTAAAGAACAAAGTAGAACTTCCCCATTGGGCTACCAAGATTATAATTTTCATGGAAATAGATTGCCACATCTTTCTGTCTGGCAACAGCTTGAGGTATGAACAACAGGCTTCCTGATTAGTAGCTCAGCATGAATAGGAAATTCATTTGAATGAAACATCAAGAACAAGTGGAAATGAAAACATGTAATAATTACATAGTACTGCAAGATTTAGTGACTCTAAGAATACCCCTCACATGATGGTTTGACACAGTGACTGCAGCAACAGGTTCAAGTATATGATGATGAGAATGGCACAAATGAGAACACGATTCAGGTCTGTGTTCATAGGTTCACTATGAGTCATATTTGGCTTGATGACACTTAACAATAACAACAACAGATGTTCCACTTGCACGGGTTAATGATCTTTAGATTTTTAAATTTTTCTGGCATCCATTCAAATATATGGTTATTTTTCGGATGCTAAGAGTTCTGGTGGGGGCAGTTGTTTGAGATTATATAGCAGAATGCTTAATTGAACAAGACTGGAATTCACCCTCCTCTTTGTCCTTTATTGACAATACCTAGTTGGTAAGTGACACTTTTCTATGCTTATTTGTAGAATAATGACTGGGAGGGGGGAGATCAAACCAATTACTAAAATTGGTCTGAGGCTCTATAGTAGTAGGAGTCAAATTATTTTGAAATTCATAACCATCTGCTGGAAAGAGATATTATCCTTGGGTGATCACCACAAGTCTCATCAAGAGCAAACGAACAGAGGTATAGGGTCAATTTGTCACACAATCACCAGTCACAAAGGCAAAAGGAACTGTA
Source organism: Elephantulus edwardii (assembly GCF_000299155.1). Lineage (NCBI taxonomy): Eukaryota > Metazoa > Chordata > Mammalia > Macroscelidea > Macroscelididae > Elephantulus > Elephantulus edwardii. The sequence goes on along the minus strand of NW_006399933.1, from coordinate 3,136,540 downwards.
GACCAGAGATGCTTATCTAAAGGATACAATAATAGGAATTAACAATCACACTAAGCCAGATTTGAGTACATAACTACAGGCACAGAGACCTTTCAAATAAGGGTGTTGAAACAATTGGAAGGAACTCTGATGGTGCAGTGACTAAGAGCTCAATTGTTAACTGAAGTTTCCTTAGTTTTAACCTGCCAGCTCTTCTACAGGATAAATATGTGGCAGTCTGCTTTCAGAAACATTTATAGGCACCAAAACCCTCTGCTGCGTTCTGCTTTGGCCTGTAGAGCTGCTAGAAGTCAGAATCAACTCAACAGCAGTGAGGATTTGGGAACCAATTGATTGGCATGGAAAGAATTAGGCTCTGTACGTATAAAATCCGATATGAGATTCTGTCCAGTGGATATAGATTATGCACATTACTTTTATCCTTACTGCAGGCATTTTCATTCTCACCTTTCAAAGTTCAAAAAGTTTTGTCCTTGGGAAGTTATTCTAAATGTGTTTTAAGTGCTTTTTAAAATAAGTACATATATATTTAAAGTAAATTTGAGTATACATAAATATTATATATATATATTTATGAGAGGTTAGTCCATGAAGAGGTACATGACCATGCTTGGAAAGGTGGTGGTACAGTGAAAGAGAGGGAGATCCTCAACCAGCTAGACTGACACAGTGACTGCTGCAATGTATTCAAGTATGTCAGAGAAGGTGAAGTTGGCACAAGATAGGACACATTTCAGATATGTTTATTTGATTGTTCTAAGTTGTACTTGACTCAACAACACTTAACAACAACAAATTGAAATACACATATACAAGGAAAGGTGAAGGTAGCAGGACTAGGAGAATCCAAACATGAGAGAGAAAAGGAAGGACATATATGTCTCATGAAATACTGTCGACTATTCTATCACCTCTGTTCTCATGACTATCATAAAACACACACACACACACACACACACACACACACACACACACAAACCCAAACAACAACAACAACAAAAAAAAACCTCTTAAAACGGTACCTGGAAATTTTGGTACACTAACCCTACCATGAGGTTAAGAAACATTATTTTATGGTAACTTTTCTCCTATTATCTATGTTGTTTTTGTTAAGGATGATTGCTGTCAAGTTGAGCACGACTCATAGCAACCCTATAAAAAAAGACTTTTAATATCTATCATTTCTTAAAGTCATAGAGTTTTCAGAGGCACATTGTTTTAGAAGTGGACACCACTCCTGCTTCCACTTCTTACCTATAGTGGTTTTTAAAAGGTTATTTTTCTGACCTCAAGGAAAGGAAATGACTTGGAAGTAAATATTCCATGAGCACTAATAATTTCCAACCCCCCCTTAACACTGAACGAAAGTAATTTGGGAAAGTAAAATAACTTACCCTTAGTACTTTTTTATATACTGATACCTATTGGAAATGTTTTTCATCTTAAGATATATGTCCTATTCAAATATATCATTGCTGATGATGTGATAGCTAAAAATAATTCTAATCATTAGCAGCATTACCCAATGTTTTAACACATGATAACATAATTAGATGTGTTGTTGCACATTTTTTACTTAAAATTTTCTGATCAAGTATTTCTACTTGATAAATACAAGTCATTTTATTCTAGTTATCTCATGGGCTAAGAGCAACTTAAAAGCTTAGTTAGACATTTAGAGCCTAAGAATGCATATCACGCCTTCTTAATATTCCTAATTGGAGTAGATGAATTATTTTTTTAAAAAAATAATGAAATCTACAGCTATCAAAACTAAGGAAGCCTATTGTTCCTGTTAATTGAAAGAAACAACGCTTTATTCTGCTAAGGTCAAGCATACATTATTGCTCTGTTTTATTCTGCTAAGATCAAGCATCAATTATTGCTCTGCAGGTCAAGCATACATTATTGCTTTGTATATGGAGGTGCAAAATCATCCTATGCAGACACACTCCTGGAAGATATTTGAAGAGTGCTTGTGCTTTGAATGAGTAAAATGTGTAAAATTATTTGCATAAATTTCCACAAACACTTATCAGAGTTTAAAATGAGGTAATTTTTGAAAAGTTCTGGAACATTCCCTTATCTTCAAAAATTTAAGCACAATTCACAAGGGTAAGCAGTAAGTCACATTGGAAGAATACAGAGAATTGTAATTAATTCTTTTTCAGCTATGCTATTCTCTTTAAATGACAGCAAGAGTTTGGGATAAAAATAGTAGGATATAAAAAATGAATGTATGATAGCCTCTTATAAATAGAAAATTATTTATATATGCCTCTTATCCTTCATTTTTACCAAGACTAGAATAAGAAGGAATATTTAGAAGTTCCAGCAAAAGTTAATAAGTAGACTAGAAATGGATGAATTTGAGAAAGCTAATTTACTGTTTCTCCCATTGGGGTTCATAAACTAGCACATTTTCAGTTGAATGGAAAGCTGAACTGTGCCATGTGAGAACCTGAGAAGGGAAGCAGAATGGGGCTCTTTACTAAATGGAACAGATGTGGTTCTGTGTTCATCAGGAAACACAGACAAATAGTTTAATAAATAGGAACAGCTGGGAATGAGACTGAGAGTCCTCAGTGAAGGGTATGTAGGTACATTTTTACCTAGAATATGTTCACCGTTGCAGAGAGATAATTTTGTAAGATTTAAACATGACTATCTTGCAGTTCAAGAGGTAGAAATAATTTGAAGTTAGAGAAAGCAAGAAAATAATGGCGAAAGTAATGTTATAAAGGAATTTTCAGAATAGAAAACAGAGAGGAGATGGTGAAGAAAGATAAAAAAAGAAAAAATCTAACTTCAAAATTCAAACTCACTGCCATGGAATCAGAACTGACACATAGTTGTTAACCTCCATTGAGTTTCTGAGGCTGTAAATGGAATGAAAGGAGATTGTCCATCTTTCTTCCTTGAAACCCCCCAGTGGAATCTATCAGAGGCAGGATCTCTGGGTTAGCCAACTTGCTACAGACAAAGCCACCAAATAAGGCAAAAAACCCTCAAACTCAATGTCATCAAGTCTATATCCAACTCTCCTGTAGGTTTTCAAGGTGGTAAATCACTCGTGTTTACACATGGAAATAAATAAAAATTTTACAAAATAATTTTGGAAAGAAATAAGATTTGCAATAGACATGCTAAGGAGATCTGGTAGCTTAATAGTAAGAAGCTGCACTGCAATCCCAAGGACACAGGTTCAAATCCATCAGCTACTCCTGGGGAAAAGGCTGGACAATCTCCTCCCGTGCAATTAACTGCCTCTGAAAACCCACTGGAGGCTCAGCTATGGGTGGGTTCTGACTCAATGGTACTCAACAACAGCAACAATATAGACACTAACAAAATAAAGGTATTGATATGTCTTCAGTACTCCTAAGGTTTGTTGTTTGTTTGTTTTTTTAAAAAAGGATAACTGATGGATGTTATGTTATTATTTAGGTAGTTTTCTGTTTTGGTATGTCTTACAGGCCTTGTATAATTTAATTGAAAGGAGTAACTGTAATGTAGAAATTTATAAGGTAGAATAAATGATTAACAGCCTAGTAAATGAACAACCTACTATTTAACTCATTACTGAAACTTATTTAATCACTGCTAATAGAAAACTACTAAATTTACTTTTGTAAATTCATTATTAGCATATCTGTTTCATATTTATATTTTGTTCAAATTATTGGTCTTAATTTTGCAAATCTGAAAACTAATTTTGCTTGGAAGGTAAATTTACTCATTTTAATAAAATAGTATTACTTTTACAAAGCTTTCATAGACTCACAGATATATTGGATTTGAATAAGTCAATTGCTGGTCAGTAAATAGCACAGGAGAGACAGTAATGTGATTTTCATCCTGAATAATGACTATTTTATAGGAGCCTAAATGACAAAAAAGGTGTTGACATCTGAAATAGATAAAATCAACAAGCTTTAAGAGAGACTGAGTTTCAGTGTTATCATTCTTCATTGAGAAGTTATTTTCTTGAATTCCACACTTATTTAGTAAATTATATTAGTATTTTGATGATCGCAAATTACATTTGATGGTGATATGAAAACCATCTGTACCTAAACCACACAAGTAAGAAATATTGCTAAAGAGAAGTACATCTATAAAGTCCAGTAATCTTCATTCCCTGTCCTCCTCATTCAGTCACATATTCCTGTATATATTTCTGCATTTAGGGGGAAAATACAACTATAATTGTAGATTTTAATATTTTACATCGAATCCATTTAGAAAATAAATTTTATATCTTAAGTAAGATGGTACAACTCTAAATAATACATTACTTAGCCACTGAAAGACAGTATTTTCAAAACAAAAACAGTCTGAAGGTGAAGCATTTTTAGCTTGTCTTCTGATGTTCTAAAATGGTTGCCACCTATTATTATTTTCCATTCTATTAGAAAAGGAGGAAAAGTATTACTGACACGACCTCAGCTTTAATATTTCTATACTGGTTCATATGTCTATGCCCTAGTGACAAGGTTGTCTGAAAGAGTCATTAACTGACAATTTCAACTATTAAAGGAAGGGAGCAGGTTCTGCAAGGGATAAAATGCTGAATGGGGAAATATTGGTTTGGCAGACAATTTTTCTCTGCTACCAGCTCTTACAGAGAGAATCCATGGTTTGTTTTTTTTTTTTTATCTAGAGAGTCACTAACATTCTTTATTGTCAAATTTTGGATTTTCTCTGATATATGAAAAAAAGCATTACAGTACTATTTCTGTCTTAGTTCCAGGGGGCCAACACCTGTCATGTGACATGCCTTTGAATGCCATTATGTTGGCACCTGCTAGGATACACAGTCTTCCACCTGAATCTTGATCCTAGTTATCTCTCCATATGGGCATAGAGTTGACACTGTTTCTCTGGACTGTGGTAACCAGCCAACGTTCTGTCCATGATTCCTTCTGGTTTGCCAACTACTTTCTTGGTGAGATGTTATATTTATATGCAATTATTCCTAAGGAAGGAGTTGGAAGAGGGGTATGGGATACAAATGCTCAAGCACTCTGCTATTAATTGTAAGTTTGGGAATTGAAATCTACCTAAAGGCAGCCTAGATGAGAATATTTGATTGAATAGCATGCAGTGACTAAGTTTTTACTGATAGAACAGAAAATCAAGAAAGAAATTAACTTCATTTATTCATTTGATAGAAGTGGTCCAATTAGCCACACCAAGATAAATGGAGAAGAAGTTGAGATTGTTGACAATTACAGCTTGCTCAACTCCAGAATCAACACTCTTGTCACCAAAAATCGAGAAATTGTTTTTTGGTTTGCTTTTTTTTTCTTTTAAAAAAGTGAATTGGGTAATCCCAAGGAAAATATGCAACCATGAATGGATGGAAATCCAATTTTTCTGTAAACTTTCCTTAGAATCACAATACAAAAATGAGGGGGAAAATCAGAAGACAATTTGCATTCGGGAAATCTGGTGTCAGGGACCTCTCTCAGTGCTACAGAGCAATGATATCAGTCTGTAGACTAAGATGCACTGAATTCAGGCCATGGTCTTCACAATGGCTATGCATCAGAGAGCTAGACAATGATGAAGAATGACAGAAGAATTGATGCCTGTGAGTTGTGGTGCTGAAGAAGAGTATTGAACATACTATGCACTGCCAAGAGAACAAACAAATCTGTCCTGGAGAAGACAAAACCAAGCTGCTCCTTGAAGGCAAGGATTTTGAAGCTCCATCTCACATACTTTGAGCATATGGCCAGGAGGAACCAGTTTCTGGAGAAGGACATTTTTCTTGCAAGGGTAGAAGGACAGTGCAGGAGAGGAAGACCCCAGATGAGATGGATTGACCCAGTAACTAGGATAAAGAAGGTAGGTGTGTCAGAGACAGTACTCGCTGAGGATAGGACAGAGTTCAGAGCTCATGTTCATAGGGTTGTTATGAGTCTCAGGCAACTCAATGGCAAAAAATAAATAAATAAATATTTTTTGTATAGACACTTCTTCATAGTAAAAGAGATCTAATCTGGAAGATCACTGCCATTGCAAACCGTATGGAGCACAGGTCTACTCTGAAAACATGGGATCATCATGTGTTTGAATCTAATCAAATCACAATTTATGCACCTAAAAGTATTTTCTTTTTTAAAAGTTTTTTAAAATTTATTTTCAATTGCAATGAAAATTTACAGAGACTTTGGATTTCCATTCATTCATTATTGCACTTTTCTCCCCACCCTCCTCTACCCCCAGTACACTCCCCTCTTGGAAAAGTAAAAGAAAAAATTCTTTTATTGTTTTACAAACCCTCCCCCAAATCCACTCCACTATGCAGCCTTTGCTCTGGACTCTCGTCATGACAAAAATACCTAATCACATATCCCTTTAAACAGTTTTCTCCCTCATCTGTTTCAGTGCAGTATACAATATTAAGCCCATTTTTCTCAGTCTCCTCCCGCCCCAATGTCAGTCCTGTTTTACAACAGTGGCACCATGCAATATTTGTCCTTTTGTGATTGAGATACTTCACTCAGCATAATGTCCTCCAGGATCACCCATTTTGAATAATATTGCATGAGTTCCTTGTTTTTCAATGCAGCATAGTATTCTATTGTGTGAATATACCACAGCTTCTCTATCAATTTGTTTGTTGATGGACACTTAGGTTGTTTCCAAATCCTTGCTGTTGTGAACAAAGCCGCAATAAACATGGGTGTGCATATATCTGCTTGGATGTCAGTGATGGCCTCTTTGGGGTATATTCCCAGTAGTGGGTGGAATTGCTGGGTCAGATGGTATCTCTATTTGCAACTTTTTGAGAAAGCGCCATACCACCTTCCACAGTGGCTGCACTCACCTAATAAGGATTTTCTTGCACTGTTTTTGGACTTTGATTCAGATTGGCCTTCTATCATAGTGATTTCAATTTTCACAATTAAATAATTTAGCAATTATAAATTTAACCTTAAGGGATATGCATTATGAATTAGAGGTTCTCTCTCCCCTAATATAATTTATTCATTTTATATCCTGCTATTGTTGTTGTTGTTGTGTGCTTTAAGGTTGGAACTGACCCACAGCTAACCTTCCAGTGGGTTTTCGGAGACAGTAAATCGTACAGAAGGGGATTTTCCATCTTTCTCCCACATCCTGTTATTATGTTATATTTAAAACTGTTTGCACTTGGATCTATTTCTTAACTTTCTAATGTGTTTCATTGATTTAAGTTTTCATAGCATTTTAGCATTTTTTCACTTATTTGGTCATTATGTACATGTTTAATATTTACTAAACTAGTGTGCTTTCATTGTTTAGAGCACACCTCCTTCAAGTTAAAGTTCATGTGACAATTCTCACCATCTTTACTTTCAGCAACATTCAGTCTGTATTTCTTGGAAGATCAATTTTCTGCTCCCTGCCAGTACCATAATTCACAAGCATCAATCTTTTCTAGTCTTATTCATTGTCCAGCATTCTCATTCATATTGCTTGTTGCTGCTTTTTTGTCAGGCCAGAACTGACCGCTAACTGATCTTCTAGCAGGTTTACAAAGGTAATCAATAACACAAGAGGAGATTGCCCATCCTCCCTCCACAGAGCAACTGGTGGATTCAAACCATGTGCCTTTGGGATTGAAGCATAGCTTCCTCGCACTAGGCATGTTTGCCCAATTTCATGGCATTTGATGCTTTACTCCTGCTTTCTTGATTGTGGATCCAAACATTAGGAAATCTTTAATAACTTCAATCTTTTCTCTATTTATCTTGATGTTTCTTGTTTATCTACTTGTAAGGACTTGTATTTTCTCTAAGTTGAACCTTAATCCCTACTAAAAGTGATAAGTTTTTATTTTCATTAATAATTTCTTCAGTTACTCTTTACTTTCAGCAAGCAAGATTATGTTATCTATATATCACTGATTGTTAATGAGTCTTTTTCCAATCTTGGTATACTGTGTTCTTCATATAATCCACATTCTCAATTATTTGCTGATTTACACTGAAAAATTTCAGGAAGTACCATATGAATATGAGCCAGTGGTTGTGAAGGAGGAAGTAGAAGCTGCATTGAAGGCATTGGCAAAAAAATAAGGCCCCAGGAATTGATGGACTACCAATTGACTTGTTTCTATTAACAAATGCAGCCTTGGATATACTCACTAGTCTATGTCAGGAAATTTGGAGGACATCTCTCTGGTCAATGGATTTAAAGAGGTCCTTGTTTCTTCCCAGTCCCAAAAAAGTGATCCAACTGAATGTGGAAATTATCAAACAATATCATTGATACCACATGCAAGCAAAATAATGCTAAATATCATTAAAAAAATGGCTGGAACAGTGCATATATAAGGAACTGTCAGAAATTCAAGCAAGATTTAGAAGATGCCATGACATCATTGCTGATGTAAAATGGATCCTGCCTGAAAGTAAGGAATACCAGAAGAATGTCTACTTGTGCTTTATTGACTATGCAAAGATGTTTGACAGGGTGGATCATGACAAGCTGTGGCTGACATTGAGAAGAATGGGAATCCAAGAGCACTTGATTGTGCTCATGCAGAACCTAAACCTGGACCAGAAGGCTGTTGTGTGAACAAAGCAGGAGAACACTATATGGTTTGGAAATGGGAAGGGAATGTACTAGTGTTTTATTCTTTCTCCATACCTAGTCAATCTATATGCTGAACTATATCCAAGAACCTGGACTCTATGAGGAGTGTGACTTCAGTATTGGAGGGAGACTCTTTAAGAACCTGCATTATGCAAATAACACAACGTTGCTTGCTGAAAGTGAGGAGGACTTGAAGTACTTGTTATAGAAGATCAAGGAATATAGCCTTCAGTATGTAAGCACCTCAATGTCAGGAAAACAAAGATTCTGACCACTTGACCAATAGACAAGATCATTAGGGATGGAGAGGAGATTGAAACTGTCAATAGCTTCATCTTGCTTGGGTCCACAATTAATACCATTGGTACCAGCAGTCAGGAAATAAGGAAACATTGCAGTGGCAAAATCTGCAATTTCCAAGTTGTTGAGGAGTATTGATGTCAGTTTGAAGACTAAGGTGTGCCTAATTCAGGCCATAGTCTTTCTGATTACTTGCTATGCATCTGAGAGTTGTACAATGAACAAGGATGACAGAAAAAGAATTGATGTCTTTGAGGTGAGGTTTTGGAGAAGAGCACTGAACATCCCATGGATGGCCAAGAGAACAGATATGTTTGGAAAGGGTGCAGACAAAATGCTCTTTGAAGGCAAGAATGATGAGGCTTCATCTCACATACTTTGGACATGTTGATAGGAGGGGTTCTTCCTTGGAGAAGAACATGGTTTTGGGGAAGGATGGAGGTTCAGTGAAGGAGAGGAAGAATAGTGTGCCTTCAGGACTGCACTGCGGAGTTTGTAAATTGTAAATTTTGTAAATTTTGTAAATTGTTTAAATCCTTTTCCTCCCATGCAATTGGTAATCTCTCAAAACCCACTGGAGGGTCAACTAGGAATCAGTTTCAACTGAACAACACACAACAATAGGTATGAAAGTTTTAGGCACTGAAGATTAAGAAAGAAATATTTTAAAGCGTTGTCAAGAGTTTTTCTATGAAAAAAAAAACCAACCACAAGTTGTGCTGTGTGTCTGACCTGTTCTTACTACAAAACTAGTGGCAGAGGCCTCATCGAAACTATTTATATATCGGAATTGAAATGTATTCAACAAAGTTATGAATATGGTGAAAAGAAAGTGACTTAGAGACTTCTAAGAAATTTAAAGTCTGAACGCCAAAACTGGTTAAATACTATTAGATGAACTTATGTGAGATGCAAGAAGTCTTCACTGATTACCTAGGCATTGGTTTTAGCCAAATTATGGGAATGAAGTCTTGATATTATTTTGAAGTAGGAAAGACTGATAAAGTGTAACTTGTATAAACATACATTGGAATGATATTTTTCTGTGGAGGGGAGCACAGGAATAGGGCATAGAAAATGGGACCTTGGAAAACAGGAATTGTGTTGGGTTTTGTTAAGGTGTATTCTCTTTTTAGCTCTTTATATAGAGATTTATGGAAATGAGCCCTGGTAGTGCAGTGGTTAAGCACTGGCTTCTAATTGAAAAATGCTTTGAACATATCGGCTATTCAGTAGGAGAAGTATGTGGCAGTTGGCATCCATAATGATCACAGCACTGGAAATACCATGAGTTGTGTCTATTTTAAAAGATTGCTAGGATTTGGACTTAACTTGATGGGAACAAGTTTAATTGCATTTTATAATTTTTCTGGGAATGATCGACCAGAAAAAAGAAGAAAATGATGCTTCAGAAGAGAGAAAATTATTTGGTAAATTAAAAGGAATTCTTTCTGAATTATCAGTTTCAGGAAGAAGTGATCTTTTTAAGTATAAATTTTTCTCTGTGTTAAGACTTCTCATAATGTACATACTTCTGAAATGCAACACTTGGAGGTGAAAAACTGTCACTTTGGGATAACAGAAATCTACACATCAGAGAGCTGGACAATAACTATGGATGATAGATGGAGAGTTGATGCCTTTGAGCTTTGGTGCTTGAGAAAAGTATTGAATATACCATGGACTGCTAAGAGAGATTCTGAAGCTCTGTCTGACATGCTTTGGACATGTTGCAAGGCAAGATCAGTCCTTGGAGAGGGACGTCTTGATTGGGAGGAGGGAGGGACAGTGCAGGAGAGATGGATTGATTCAGTGACTAAGGTAATGGGGATAGATGTGTCAGAGACAATAAGATTGGCAAGGGATAAAGCAGGGTTTAGGACTGTTGTACATAGGGTCACTATGAGTCGCAGGCCACTCAATAGCACATAACAACACAGTATTTCTATTATTTGCTTCATTCTTTCTCATCCAATTCTACTTCTTTCCTTCTTGCCCAGATAAATGTAACTATTCAAGTACTTCAGAAATACCATATTCTCAAGTACGTTGTCTCAATTTCTAGTGTAAACAGATATTTAGTTGCGGAAACCCGTAGGACCCTGTACTATCCTATAGCTTAAACACATTTGTGGGTCTTCTTTGTATTGTTGTGTTCGCATGGGTAGGGATTATGACACTTCTGTATTCTTTAATATTTGATATATAATAGATCATATGTTTGCTGATGGACTAACCATTTTAAATAATCAGTTTCCTTCCTTTTTTAGCCTCTGAACAGGCATTCCAATCCAGAAAGTGCTTTGAAATATACATACTTTGTATTAGGAAATACATTTACACTGATATTCATTAGCACAAAGCTTCGGAATACAGGTATTCATATAAAAACGCAGAGCTACACAACAAAGAAACATAAGATGAATAAACTCAATGGAGACAGAAGATATCAGTAAAGATCTCGAACATGCGCTAAGAATTCTGCACTAAATTGGCTTAATGGGAAGAATAAACTCTTCCTTCACTGAAGGAAAAAAACAGAAATTTTTGCTATACTCTGTTTTCAATTCAGTCAAAATAACACTGGTCTTTTTTTTTCTTTTTTGTTAACCTGATCATGCTTCAGACTTATGCTCAATTTAGAGAACTTGATTACTCTTAAATATGGTTTGGCAATAGCACTTTCCATCTTGCTCGCATTAACTGAGTATCTGCTTTACATTATTTTTCTTTCCAAATTTGTTTTTAGAAGTTGAATGCCAAGCAATTTTCCAATGAGAATATTAGATTTTTGTTTTCATTTTGTATTTCTGATAAAGCTACCTTTTAAAAATTGTCCTTGAAGAATCAATAGCTCAGTTCATACTCTGTGCCCGTGGTAAATGTCTAGTGAGACCTGCTATGACAGGCATTTGGTTCTGCTACACAGAGGTTTCTCAGATACTTCCTCCTTATAGAGTGACCCAAATAATATAATGATAATTATGAAAAAATGTAGGGTGATTGAGATTGTTGGAAGATAGTAAAGGTATACCCTTAGAAGTATTGCTGAAGTAAAAAATCAAGAAATCTGTCTTTAGAGAACTGAACAGGCCTGATAGACAATTTTTTATTAGGGTTTTTGCTACTAATAGTAAATAAAAAAGTATTAAAACAGAAAACATGTAAAATTAATGATAGGGATTAAAATATGTTCAGAAAGTCACTTGTCTGGTGTGATAGGAACTTTGTAAATAGGTGAGGAAGAAAAGAAGCATGAGGTAGGAAAATGTGATTTGAGCAAAAATGCATAAGAAATTGAATACTAAAGTGGAAATGTGTATTTTCGGTGTAGTTCAAATCTGAAGTTAAAAATAAACTACAGCATTGGTTGTAAAGTTGGTAAAGAAAGATCACAGCTAAGTGGTTATAGATCATGGAAAAGAAGATGAGGGATTGGATGTCTGAGGGAAACCAAATTCTCTGCCCTTTAGCTGATTCCAGTTCATAAGGACCCAGTAAGATAGTTCTGTTCTATCGGAAAGGGTCTCGAAGGTTCTAAATTACCATAGAAACTGACTGCCTCTTCTTTCTACCACATAGTAGTGAGTTCGAAGCAAAGAGCTTTCTGTTAGTAGTCAAACACCTTAACTAGAATATTGTCAGAGCGTTGTTACATTAGGAGAAGCAATTTGTATTCATTTACTGAGATCTTACTACTGGTAAAGTCCATTGAATTTTTCACTGCTGAACAAAAAAGCTGCACCACTCTCCTGGATGATTTAACTCCTCTGGTGACTATGGAGGAAAGATAGGTAACATCCTTCTGTTGACATTCAGAACCTTGGAAACCCTTGGGAATAAGACCCTTGGGAATTATCACATACAAGTTTAAGGGCATTGTTACAAATTGGTTGCTCAAGAATAAGTCCTTCTTGTGGTACCAGTATCTGCATCATTATACCTGAGACTGCAGCTTCTGGCAAGAAGAAAACAATTTCAGTTGATGTGGGAAAGAATTGTTTGGTAGTGGCATCATCTCCCCTAATCCTTCATCTCCGCATCTCCCTAAGAAATGCAGAAATCTGTCCAGGGATGAGCCCTCCTTAGCCTCCCTCGTGTTAAATGTGAGCACACAGTTTTGAAGGCATGTGAGTCAGCCCTCCATACACTTTCCCATCCTGTTAAGCTCATGGGAGTTATCATGGACCTCTGATGAGCTTATGAGCCTTCTAAGTATGATGGGGCTTGTATCACACCCTAATCCCACCTCCTTCACACAATAAATACTTCATCATAAAACAAACAGTTAACCAGTGGTGAGAAAAGACATTTTGAGCAATGAACTTTTGACATTTCAACCACCTGGATGCCCTATAGAACAGTTCTATTCTGTGGACACAGGTTCACCATAACTTGGAATCAGCTGAATGAAGACTTAACAACAATGTAGACTAAGCAGCTCGCCCAGTGTTACACGGTTTGTAAGCAGTTAAAGGCCCATCGTTTGAATTATTAAACATTCCTGACTGTTTAAGAGAAAGCTAAAGACAATTTATTTTGGTGACACTGAGGGTGGTGGCAGGAAACAAAATAGAGGAAGAAGTTGTGACCCAGATACTAAGTTTCTTTAAGCTAATGGTTGAATTTGTTATGCATTTGGAAAAAAAAGAAAATGATGGACAAATGTCTAACTTCATAGTTTATCTTCCCACTATGCAGCACCAGAATGACTCACAGAATGGACCTTAATTCCTGAATTTAGTGCTGAGTTTGCTAATTAATGGCTTTATGCCCTTCAGGAAACACTCTCTTTCCTCATTTATAAGAACATACAATATTGCCTAGCTCATAAAATGTTAAATTATTAAACTTATATTTAAAATTGTCAAACTTGCTATTTATAGCAATACCTATAAAATTATACAATGTTGTTGTTGTTAGGTGCCAGTGAGTCAACAAATTATTGCAACCCTATAAGCAATAAGTCTGTACCATTCCTTATTCTGTACCATCCTCATCATCTCTGATACACATGCTTTTCCAAGGATTGTCCCCTCCTAACAACATGCTCAGTGTATGTAAGAAGAGTTAGCCCTAAATAAGTGTCTGTCAAATACATTAAAAATATGAAATTAAATCACATGCAAAATGAACATACTGATTTAGATAAATACAAATTCTCTATTTCTACATACATTCCACTAATATGTGACTTGAGTGAGAGATATATTTATATTAAGGAAAGAAATGATACTTCTCAATTATAGTTTTCTTGTATATGTTAGATTTTAACATACTTCTCTTCTTTCCCAGAGGACTATAGCTATTAAAGAATGGGTATTTCAGCTTGTATAAGGAAGGAGTTTGGTAATGGAAGAAGTGTATAGAAATTTCTAATTTTGTAGAATTTTTGACAGGTATCTGGTACTTTCGTGTAAATATTTTTCATTGAATTAACAGGAAATGCTCATTGTTACTGGACTGGAATTTGAGATTTTATTATGCACATAGAAGCAAGTCAGGTTTTACTTACGTTATCACTGCAGAGATTCATAGAGTGCTTTGTTACAAAGGGAAAATCTAATAGAGTTCATCTTATAAAATTCTTGAGCTGATCTCCATACAAAATGTTTAGGAAAGTACCCATATATGTGAAATGATCTGATAGGATTTCAGTGGGATTTTTGTTCCTAAGGATTTATCTTTAAGACTTCAATTCAACCCAATCAACATCATAATCTTTAAGGTCTTCTGAGCTATGTATACATAATGAGTTTTAACGGTAAATGTTTGTATTATGTTTGAGTGGTATATTTTTCATCACTTGCCAAAGCAAATACAAATGTAGTGGATCCAGTATGAAACAACTGTTGCTTTGTCCAAAAGGATGGTGCAATCATTGGCATAAAGCATGTTTTTTTAATGCTATTTACAATAGTGCTGACTGTAATCAATTTTTTCTTCTTTTTTCTAATGGATCCTTTTCAAGGTGTTTGAGATGGGCAAATGGGGGGGGAACTTTGTATGAATCATGAAATGCTAAAGCAGTGTACTAGTAGTCATGAGAATATGAAAAAGAAGGGACTAAAATATTTTTTGGTGGAGGAGACATGATAACCAGCCTCTTCCTATCTTCTGAGAACTTTTAATATATCTTACTGATTTTCTCACATTAGTTACTAGAGTCAAGCCATCATCTAACCTGTAAGTTGCTTATATTTATCAACTTCGAGTTTCTTGTTCTTTCATAAACAATAACAGGCTGTCCCCTCCATTGGAGCAATAAACTCCTTAGTCAACATGAATATTCCCACCTGCCCCAGGACAAGAAAGGAACTTAGGTAGGTTGGGTTGCCCTCCATGACCCTGAAGCAATGAGCTTCACAGCCAAGGTGAGTCTTCTTACCTGATCCAGGACTAGAGAAGACTATAGTCAGGGCGGGTTGCCCTATTCTCTTCTACGGCAGTGAGCTCTCTAGCCAAGTACAGCAGATGCAGGGCCTGTGACATCCCTGGGGAAGAAAGACTCTGTCACAGCAATGACACTGAAGATTCAGACTATTCTAAACCACACAGAAAACCAAAGAAAATGTTACCTTCCAAAAGTGCTTACAACACAGAATCAATGGATCACCTGGAAATGGAAAGTCTGAGGGAACTTCCTGACACAGAATTCAAAAGAAAACTGATCCAATATTTTCAAAGAATTAAAGAAAAAGTCAAAGTCTCAAAGAAGGCTAAGCAAAACCCAAGTGAAACACACACACCCCAATAAAATGCAAAGTAGATAAAAGTAATGAACCATTAGAAACCCTAGAAAAAACAAACAAACGAATAAAACCCCCACCACCAATTCAGAATATAAAGACAAACATCTCAGAAACTGACAACATGTTGGAGTGGCAGACAGTAGAATTAAGACATGGAGTACGGAATCAGTGAAACAGAAGATAAAACACTCAGCACTGATCTTCTCTATGAAACACGCAAGGAGCAAGGATAAAGACAGACTAGAAACAATCTCTGATAAATTACACTTCAAGGTAAAAACTACTACAAAAGCAAGGAAAGAAATTATATGATGTTTGTTGATTGCTTTTGAGTTGAGCATGACTCATAGTGATCCTATGAACAAAAGGCCTAAAAAAAGCCCCTCTACAACTATCCACATTTATTAAAGTTCATGGAGTTTCAGGACGCATGTTGTTTAGGAAGCAGGTGCCATTCCTGCTTCCAAGCCTGTCATAGAATGTTATTGGTTGAGTCGCCTGCGATGCATAGTGACCCTGTGTACAGCAGCTCTGAACCCTTCCCTGTCCTGAGCCAGTCTCACTAATTCTGACACACCAACCCCCATTGCCCCAGTTATTAGAAAATATAAATTTAATACATATCTATGTATCAAAATATAAATATAGCTGCAAAATACACCTGAATAATAAAGCACAGGATACCATGATAAAAGAAGACTTCAATACACCACTCTCAATGAAAAATAGAACAACTGGAAAGAAACTCAACAAAGATACAGTAGAACTAAACTATGCAATTAACCAACTTAACCTTATTTATAGACATGTACAGGGTGAAAAAAGGTTCAATAAGCAATAAACATCATATGTTAGATCACAAAACTAGCCTCAAAAAATAAAAAAAAATTGAAATATTAGAAAATATTTTCTCAGACCACAATGTAAAATGCAATAAAATTTGAAATCAACAAGATGATAAAAGAAAAAGCCAAACAAACATGCCCCTGGAAGCTAGCTAACCCTCTGCTTGAATGTTGAATTCTGTCTGTGGAATGGCTCCTCTAAAGCCTGGCAGGATGGGAAACCAGGCCTATCTCCACATTAGTGTTTTACATACCTTATTTGCATCATCCCTCCTCAAAAATGAGATTTAAATTGTCAAGTAAGTTTATTTTTTATAAGAATATGGTAACAACTAGACAATATTGCAACTCAGCATACTGCAGTGTAAGACCAGGGATTCCCCCTTAACTACCCCTTTCTAGTAATTTTCTTAATAATTCTTGCTCCTTGTTTCATAAATCTCTTTCAGAAATTTTTAATAGACTGCCTCACTGCCATCTCCAGAGCAATTACCCAAGAACACGTGAAAGGGATGCTCCTCCTTCAGACCTTACAGGAAACCAACATCAGCAACCAACATCGCCCCAATTCAGCAGGAAGCAGCCAGATAACTTTGCCCAGTTGCCCCACCATCCCCAAGCTTGATCACTTCTGAGAAAATTGGTAACATCTAAGCTGGTCATATCAAAGACCAGACCAGACAATAGATCCTGATAAGAGTCTGAGCTTGGAAAGAAGGTGCTAAAACTTAATTAACATTCCAAATTCTGAGAAATACCATCTTAGTTCCCCCCAGGATCCCTATAAAAAGGAAACCCCCTCATGCTCCATTTTTGATCCTGTCTGCATGCCATGCTGCTGGGTCACTTGGCATGCCTCTCAGACGACGCAATAGAGCCCTATTCCTTTCTTGGGAGGGGGGTGTATATATATATATATATATATATAAGTATATATATTATATACGTATATATAGTCGTCATGTGAACTTCATTACAACATAAAGAAAATGATCTTCATAACTGGAATAATAAGAAAATCACAACTGTTGACCACAAACATCTCACCTCTGCATAGTTCTGCCTATCAACTGCCAAAAGACAAACAAGTCTGTCTTGGAGAAGTGCAACCAGGGCACTCCTAAGAGGAAAAAATAGGGAAACTGTGTCTCTCGCATACTTCGGATATGTTTAATGAGGAGCCAGTACCTTGAATAAGACATTCTGCAAAAGGTGGTGAGTAAAAGAAAAAGAGGAAAGTCTCAACAAGATAGATTAACACTGTTTATAACTCTGAGAGGAAGCATTTCGGAGGTCATGAGAATGCTGCCGGATAGCACAAGGTTTAGATCTGTTGTTCATAGGATTATGAGTCGTGGTCATCATGATGGCCCCTCAGCGAAACAATGACCCAGACACTTTGTACTACTCACCCAAAGGCTGTCCTCTCTCATTGAGTCTACCAGAGGCTTTACAGGAGAAGAATCAGGCATCCTCTCCTTCCATTATAATTTGTAGCCTCAGAAACCCAGAGCTGAACAGAAGATTCCAAAAGGCAGCACGGAATGACAAAGCAAAATACTACAATGAAATGTGCGAGGAGCTAGAGTCAGAAAATCAAAAGGGCTGGACTCGTTCAACATTTCTTAAGCTCAAGGAACTCAAGAGCAAATTCAAACCTCGAGTTGCTACAATCAAGGATGCTTTAGGCAGAATGTTAAATGATCCAGGAGGTATCAATAGAAGATGGAAGGAATATACTGAGTCATTGTACCGAAAGGAATTGGCAGATACAAAAGAATTTAATGAAATAGCATTTGAGCCAGAGCCTATGGTGATGAAGGCAGAAGTTTAAGCTGCTTTGAAGGAAATAGCAAAAAATAAGGCCCCAGGAATAGATGGCATACCAATTGACCTATTTCAGCTAACAGATGCTGCCGTGGATGTGCTCACCAAGTTGTGCCAAGAAATCTGGAGAACAGCCACTTGGCCAACTGACTGGAAGAGGTCTATATTTCTTCCCATCCCAAAGAAGGGCAACCGAACTGAGTGTGGAAACTACAGAACAATATCATTGATTTCACATGTAAGCAAGATTCTACTGAAGATTATCCAAAAATGACTGAAACAGTACATCAGCAGAGAACTGCCAGAAGTCCAAGCTGGGGTTAGAAGGGGCCGTGGTACTAGGGATATTGTAGCTGTTGTTAGATGGATCTTAGCTGAAAGCAGAGAATACCAGAAGAATGTCTATCTGTGTTTCATTGATTATGCAAAGGCATTTGACTGCATGGATCATAACAAACTGTGGCTGACTCTGAGAAGAATGGGAATCCCAGAACATTTAATCGTGCTAATGCAAAACCTATACTTGGACCAAGAGGCAGTCATCAGAACAGAGCAAGGCAACACTGCATGGTTCAAAATTGGGAAGGGTGAATGTCAGGGATGTGTCCTGTCTCCATACCTTTTCAACCTGTATGCAGAGCAGATTATCCGAGAGGCAGGGCTCTATGAGGAGAAGTGTGGCGTTAGGATTGGTAGACGATCTATCAACAATCTGTGTTATGCTGATGACACAACTTTGCTCGCTGAAACTGAGGAGGACCTCATACACTTGCTGCGAAGGGTCAAGGACTGCAGCCTTCAGTATGGACTGAGGCTCAATGTCAAGAAGAGAAAAATTCTCACCACTGGATCAATCGGTAGCATCAGGATGGATGGCGAAGAGATTGAGATTGTTCACAGCTTCAGTTTGCTCTGCTCCACAGTCAACACTCTTGGCACCAGTAGCCAGGAAATCAAAAACCGTATTGTGATGGGAAAGTCTGCATTTAGGGACCTCTCGAAAGTACTCAAGAGCAACAGTGTCTCTCTGGAGACTAAGGTGCGCCTGATACAGTCCATGGCCTTTGCAATCACTTGTTATGCATCAGAGATTTGGACAATGACTAGGGAGTTTAGAAGGAGAATTGACGCCTTTGAGCCGTCATTCTGGAGAATAGTATTGAATGTACCATGGACTGCCAAGAAAACAAACAGATTCATCGTAGAGAGGGTTAAACCAGGCTGCTCCTTGGAGGCAAGGATTCTGGAGCTTCGCCTGACATACTTTGGACATGTTGTAAGGAGAGACAGGTCTTTAGAGAGGGACATCATGCTGGGTAGAGGGACAGCGCAGGAGGGGAAGGCCCTCTATGAGGTGGATTGATTCAGTGACTGGGGTAATCAGGATGGGCGTGTCAGAGGCAATGAGATTGGCACGGGGTAGAGCACGGTTTAGGGCTGTTGTACATAGGGTCGCTATGAGTCGCAAACTGCTCGACGGCACATAACAACAACAACAGCAGAAACCCAGTGGAGTGTTGCTATGAGTTGGAATGGATTTGACAGAAGTAAAGACCAAAGATGCAGAGCAAGTTAGATGGACTGACTAGAAAGCCATATGAAATAAACAGCAGAAAATAGAGAAAAAATATTTATCTAAGAAAGAAAATGAAACAAATGTTCATGAGGAAGATAATGGAAAACTCAGTTCAATATATAACCTCGGAACTAAAGCCACATTTTTTAGTCCTCCAGGCAGAAAGGGGAAATAAAAGAGAGTAGTAAATGCCCTGAGGAGCAGGATATTAGGCAAGAGGAAAAGATTTTAGCTTTGCTTATGCAATGTTCTCTAAATCTCTTCTCTATGCCACAGAATCTTTAGAAAATTATACTTTATCTTTAATATTACTCTTTTTTCTTCACTGTTCATTGCAGTATAAATAGTTTACTTTTCCCAAGTATTATTTATGTTACGCGTAGCCCTAGACAACAAATGCTTTACTTTTTGTTATAAGTCTAAACTTTCAGATAAATTAATTTACTTTTTTTGCAATTTTTCCCATTTTATTTCCTTCACTTAACACAAGATTTCTCAAACTTGATATAGTTCCTATTCTGGCTCAAATAATTCTTTGTTAAGGGAACTCTGGTGTTTAGTGATAAGGAATTTGCTGCCAAACTCAAAGCATAAAGTTTGGGCTATTTTATGATTTTTTAAAAATTTTAGTTGTGATTTCAACAAAAGTTTACAGAACAGTTGGCTTTTCATTCATGTATTCTTGCACGTTTACTCCCTCTTCCTCCCTCTCCTCTCCCCTATTTCATTTACTTTTTAAATATTCATTCAAAAGCATATAGTTCTAATCCACCAGCTACTCCAAAGGAGAAGGAAGAGTAAACTCCTGTGCTGTCTACTGCCTCTGAAAATCCTCTGGTGCTCAGCAATTGGTTTGTTACACTCCAGGGAACACTACCACAACAATGTTTCATTATCGCAAATTGACCCTATGAACAAAAGGTTTGAAGCCCATCTATAACTATTGACATTTATCAAAGTTCATAGAGTTTCCAGAGGCATGTTTAGGAAGTGGATGTCACTCCTGCTTCCAAACCTTATTATTGTTGTTTGGTGCCATTGAGTCGCCTGTGATGTGTAGTGACCCTATGTACAGCAGCTCTGAACGCTACGCTGTCCTGAGCCATTCTCACTAACTCCAACAAGCCAGTCCCCTTATCCTCTGTTACTGTATCAATCCATCTCATCCGGGGTCTTCCTCCCTGCACTGTCCATCCGCACGAGCCTGATGGTCTTCTCTGAGGACTGATCTCTCCTGGCCATGTGCCCAAAGTAGGTAAGGCGGAGCTTTAAAATTCTAGTCTCCGATGGGAGACTTGGTTTCACCCACTCCAAGACAGGCCTAGTTGTTTTCTTGACATGCAGAACTATCAAGATTCAGGTGGAGCAATGTTACCATAAGGAGTAATGCTGTTGGTAGGTGCCATCGAGTTAAGTTCTACTTATAGTGACCCTATGAACAACAGATCTGTACCCTGTCCTATACAGTGCCATCCTCCCAATCTCTGACACTCTCAAGCCCATTGCTGCAGCCACTGTGTCAGTTCACCTGGTTGAGAGTCTTCCATTCCTTTGCCACACTTAAGTGGAAACCTATATTTTTGGTCCATAGACAATTTTTCAGAGACAAAAGATAGTAAGGCAGCCAATCTGAATTTTTCTTAATCTATGAAATCAGAAGAAATTGAAGGTAAATGAGAAGAAGACAACAGCTTTCTTAATAAAATGCTACATAATTATGCTTGGTTTTCATTCCTGAGCCAGCTCTGTATTTAGAAGTCATCGATTGAAGGAAGAGCAAGTGTCCATAAAAAGGGATCTTACAACATCACATGTAAATAAGCATATCCAGTGACTGGAATTCATGATGAAACCTTACATTATTGTTAAATTTACAATTGCATTAAGAAACATTGCATATTCAATTGGTTTGTAGCTGAATTGCAATTTATTTACATTTGCAAGAAGCCATACACCTGTAGAACATTGAAATGAAAAGTTGTGTTATAGATATATTTTAACAAGCACAAGTAACAGCCGAGGCTGCTTATGTATGACTGAAGCAGGATGAGGTTTCTTAATTTGGAGGGTGAAGTTTCTTAATTTGGAGGTTTAGGGTTATAGTTTCATGGGTTATTCAAGTTAATAAGCCCAATAGTATATTATTGCTTTTGTGCTACTTAATAGTTCAATTTTTAGTGTCTGAGGTCTTTAAAGCTTGCAAGGGGATGTCTAAGACACAGCAATTTGTCTCTATTTTCCTGCAGTGCCAAAAATGTCACTCAGGAAATATAGAGAACTGTGTGGTGAATTTCTTCTGTCAACGATTGCTTTCTTTGCCACAATTCCAGAAAAACTGAATGGTCCTTGACTAAACATTTTAATCAAAGATTCTATAGGAAGATTCTAATTAAAAGGGGAAAGATGTATAGACATAATTCAAATCATTATAAATGAAACTTTCTACAGTAATGGAAGTTAAATAATTCACTGAAATTGTTTGAATTGCTGTTATTATGTATCATCAAGTTGAAGCTGATTCATAAGCGATACCCCAATGGATTTTTAGAAGCACAGGAGGAGATTGCTCTTCATTCTTCCCCAAAGCAGCTGGTGGATTTGAACTGTGTGCCTTTATGTTGGCAGTGCAAGTCCTAGCCACTAGCCAACAGAGCTCCTTAATATATTCTTTCAACTTTAAATGAAAATATCATTTGAAGACTTGTTAAAATTGAGTTTCTCTTAACTTGTAAAGTATATATGCCAGAAGCATTGTAGCCTTTTATGATCTTTCTATATGTGATGGAATTGACAATAGCAATTTGAAAGTTTACACATCCTTAGGGGGCAGTGAGTTTATGCTCATCAGGAAGGGACAACTGATTCTACAACTCAAATAATTTAGCATCGTTAAATTTTAATAGGAAGCAACTGTTGAACTGGAGCATGGCTTCCTATATACATTCACAATATCAACATAATAAATAAAATTAAAAGAAAGCATAGAAGGAAATCCTGTGCATGAGAGTAGCTGCATTAGGTACATTGCTTCAGACTCCAGCCTACCGTAGAATGCTGTGCCAACAAGGCAAAGGTTGAGATGGAGGAAACACTCTCAGCCAACATGCTGCTTTCTACTTCACAGTGTCCCTGCCCTTTGGGACCCTGCTCTGAGAAATATCTTATCTTGGGCTGAGACAGGTGCTAACCCAAAAAGTATTACCTATTCGAACTGTACAGTATCAAATTAGCTTTTCATTCAAGAACCTAAATCTTAATTAAGGATGCTTATTTTGCTATGATAGGAGTCCTTATCAGAGGAGAAGTTATGGTACTGTTATTGAAGGAGATCTTTCTAATTAGGAGAATTAATATTAAAACAATGATTTAGCAATTAAATATGGTCTGGGACATACATAACACTGTCCATAACATATGTCCATTGTGTCTCATTATTTTCTGCCTCACAACTTCACTATTCACCAGAATTAACAGAGGGTTGTTGGTTTTTTAAATTAAAATTTAAGATTATGAAATCAGAATTCTAGGGATTCTGATTTAGTAAGTGAGGTGGAGAGTGCAAGTATCAGGGCGTGAAGGCAGTCCCCTCTTGGCTTTCTACTCAAGGTGTGATCCATGAGTCAGAAACACTGAAAACCCCTGGGAACTCTGAAAAACAAGAATCTCAGGCATCACCCTGGATTTATGGACATTCATTTATTAAGATTCCACAGGTATTTTGTATACACATTAAAGTGAGAAGCCCTGGTCCTGAGCCTGATAAACATTTCAATTTGTTACCATGGTGATGAGTAATCAAGAAAGGGCTGACAAGGCTTCATTTTGTATCCTTCAGCTGCAAGTACCTCAAACTTTCCTAGTAACAGAATTCATCCATAAGTATAAGTCAAAGACTGTTTACCAAAAAGAAAGAGGAAGAAAAAGATCTAGCTCTAAAATGAGTCGATAGTGTTGTAATAAATACAGAAACAATTGTTCACAAGTGTTCTCCATAAACTATTTGTGGCTGTGTATAATATGGAAGACATTAAGATATCCACCAAGCTACTAGAGTGAGTTAAAGTGGAAAAGTTATATTGCTAACAAAAGCTGTGAAGACATAACTCCAAGCAATGAGCCTTAGCTTTGTTATGTCTGGCAGTGGTAGCAGCAAAATAATGAAGCTGGTGGA
Organism: Elephantulus edwardii; assembly: GCF_000299155.1. NCBI lineage: Eukaryota > Metazoa > Chordata > Mammalia > Macroscelidea > Macroscelididae > Elephantulus > Elephantulus edwardii. Next base: position 3,112,477 of record NW_006399933.1, on the reverse strand, counting down.
AGACTTTTTATACCACACACAAATGCAAAAATACCAAGATGCCAAGAGTAACAGACTTTAAGTCTTCAACAATAAACACATGCACTGTCTATTCATGTTCACACATTCCTAAAAGGAACATTTTTCATGCATCCTAAAATAGAGCCAATACAATAAGCTCCATTTTCCATTATTTAAAAAACCTAACAATAAGCAATAGAGACAGTGTTGTTGAATCAATTTTAAACTAATTTCAATAAGAGCAAAATGTTGTTATTATATGATCAAAGGGAGGCAAGTTTTAAGAGAGTAGCACAATCCATTCAGATTTGATAATAGCGTCATAAAATGTGGCAAATCACAGCTGGCAGGCTATTAGAAGAATAAAGGTAAAGAGTGAAAATCAAATTGCTTCAAGTTTTTGTGTGAACATACATACCATAGAATGTATGTCAGTTGTAACTTGTTGTTGTTATGTGCCATCTAGTCGCTTGTGACTCATAGGAACCCACAACAGCCCTAAATCCTGCTCTATCCCTTGCCCACCTTATTGTCTCTGACAAACCTATCCAGGTTACCGCAGGGATGGAGTCAATCCATTTCATCAAGGGTCTTCCTCTCCTGCACTGTCAATGGTAACTAGAGGTAAATAATTGTTAGTCTTTTCACCAATCAGACCATCTTATTGTTTTCAAGTTCCTTAATCAGTGTTGTTATGTAATTAATCTATACAGAAATCTATTTAATGTTGATTTGAATCTCTACCTCACATTAAGGACTGCACATTTTCCTAAGAACACAGGATGTGATCCATTTTTCATTGTTTTCTGAGACCAAATTTAAACTCACAGTGAAGCTGCTTTCTCTGGCTGCGCTTGCAGTTATCACTGTAAGAGTTGGGAGAGGATGATAAAAGGAGACATTTTGCCAGCAAATTGACAGATGATGAAAAGCAGAAAGACAAAGAGAGCATTTTTCTAGAAATTGCTCCACAGTTTAGGAAAAAAGGCAGCTCTGGCGGTTTAATGGAAAGGGCTTGTGCTGACAACCCAAAGCCACAGAGTTTGGATACACCAGCTGTTCCAAGAGAAACATGGGCAATCTCCTTCCATGCAATTTACTGCTTCCGTAAACCTTCTGCAGAGTTGGCTATGAGTTGGTTTTGACTCAACAACACAAAACAACATTGAGAAAAAGACGGAAACACAGTCAGAACTGGTCAACAGACAGTGCAAGTATCAATTGTGTATATCCTCTATCGTTGTTGTGTGCTGTCGAGTAGCTTGTGACTCAAAGCAACCCTATGTACAACAGTCCTAAACCCTGCTCTATCCTTTGCCAATGTTACTGTCTCCAACACACCTATCCCCATTACTCCAGTGCCTGAATCAATCCACCTCATTGACGGTCTTCTTCTCCTGCGCTGTCCCTAAAACCTCCCAAGCATATTGTCCCTCTCCGAGGACTGATCCTGCCTTGCAGCCTGTCCAAAGTGTGTCAGATGAAGCTTCAGATGAAGTTTCACCCTTTCTAGGATAAAATTATTGGTTCTCTGAGCACTTTATCATATATTTTCCAGCACCACAACTCAAAGGCATCAATTCTTTTTCTATCCTCCCTACTCATTGTCCAGTTCTCTGACACCTAGCAAGTAATTACAAAAACCATGGCCTGGATCAGGTGCACCTTAGTCTCCAGACTGATATTGTTGTTCTTCAGTACTTTAGAGAAGTCTCTGACAGCATACTTTCCCAATGCAATTAATCTTTTCATTTCCTGGCTGCTGGTACCAACATGTAGATTGTAGAGCCAAGCAAATGGAAGCTGTCAACAATCGCAATCTCTTCATCATCTACCATGTTGTTGCCAGTCGGCCCAATGGTGAGAATATTTGTTTTCTTGATATTGAGCTTCAATCCATATTGAATACTGCAGTCCTTAACTTTCTGCAGCAAGTACTTCAGGTCTTCCTCAGTTTCAGCAAGCAGGGTGTGTCATCTGCGTAACACAGATTGTTGATGAGTTTATCCCCAATCATGGTGCCATAGTTATCCTCATAGAGCCCAGACTCACAGCTAATCTGTTCTGCATATAGATTGAAAAAAAATGGGGATAGGGCACATCTTTGACACACACCCTTCCTAATTGTGAACCATGCAGTATTTCCCTTGGTCTGTTCTGACGACTGCCTCCTGGTCCAAGTATGTTGTAGTTTTGTTGTTGTTGTGTGCCGTTGAGTCATTTGTGACTCATAGCTACCCTATGTACAACAGCCCTAAACCCTGCTCTATCCTATGCCCATCACATTGCCTCTGACACACCCATCCTGATTACTCCAGTCACTGAATCAATCCACCTCATAGAGGGCCTTCCCCTCCTGCACCGTCCCTCCACCATACCAAGCATGATGTCCCTCTCCAAGGACATGTCTCTCCTTCCAACATGTCCAAAGTATGTCAGACAAAGCCCCAGAATCCTTGCCTCCAAGGAGTAGCCTGGTTTAACCCTCTCCAGGATGAATCTGTTTGTTTTCTTGGCAGTCCATGGAACATTCAATACTCTTCTCCAGCACCACAGCTCAAAGGCGTCAATTCTCCTTCTATCCTCCCTGGTCATTGTCCAACTCTCTGATGCATAACAAGTGATTGCAAAGACCATGGCCTGTATCAGGCGCACCTTAGTCTCTGAAAACCCTATGTACAACACAACACACGTAGACAAACAGAAAGGGCAACCTAGGTAGAACTTTCAAGCATGGAAATACAAAGGAAGAGGAACAGTTGTAAGCAGACACTAGTGATTGGAACATGGAATGTGAGAACCATGAATGCAGGAAAATTAGAAATTGTTAAGAAAGAGATGGAATGCATAAATATTGACATACTAGGCATTAGAGAGATGAGATGGACTGGCATGGGGCATTTTGAGTCAGAGGATCATATGATATATTATTCTGGAGATGAAAAGGTGAGGAAAAATGGAGTTGCTTTCATAGTTAAAAAAGAAATTTCTAGAGCCATCCTCAAGTACAACATCGTGAGTGACAGGATTATATCCATACACTTACAAGGAAGTCCAGTGAATACCACTGTCATTCAGATATATGCGCCAACAACCAGAGCCAAAGAAGAAGAAATAGATGATTTCTACCAACTCTTACAGTCGGAGATTGATCGAACATGCAATCTAGATGCATTGATAATAATGGGTGACAGGAACGCAAAAGTTGGGAACAGGGAAGAAGAATAAGTAGTTAGAAAACATGGACTTGGTGACAGAAATGAAGCTGGAGATAGAATGATTAAATTTTGCACAATCAATGACTTATTCATTGCAAATACTTTTTTTAAGAGACATAAACACAGGTTACACACATGGATTTCACCTGATTGTATGCACAGGAACCAGATCGACTACATCTGTGGGAAAAACCGCTGAAGAAGCTCAATATCAGCTGTGAAAACTAGGCCAGGAGCTGATTGTGGAACAGACCACCAACTATTCATATGCAAGTTCAAGCTGAAGGTGAGGAAAATGAAATCGAATCCACAGAAACCAAAATATGACTTTAATTTCATCCCATCTGAATTTCAGAATCTCAGGAACAGGTCCAAGTATAGGTTTTGCATAAGCACAATCAAGTGCTCTGGGATTCTCGTACTTCTCAGAGTCAGCCACAGTTTATTATGATCCACACAGTCAAATGCCTTTGCATAGTCAATGAAACACAGATAGACATTCCTCTGGTACTCTCTGCTTTCAGCCAAGATCTAACATTAGCTATATTATCCCTACTGCCATAGCCTCTTCTAAATCCAGCCAACTCTCTACCTTTCCTAGCATGATGTCTCTCTTCAAGGACTGTTTCCTCCTAAATAAGTTCCTGCCCAAAAAAAGTGAGACAAAGTTTCATCATCTTTGCCTCTAACAAGCACTCTATTTGCCCTTCCTGCAAGGAAAATTTATTATGTCAACTAAGTGTCTCCCCTCATCAATCACTTCTTTCCAAACAAGACTTCTTATCTTTATTCAACTAATTGCTAAAGTGAAGACACAAGAATTTTTTAAAAAAATTTTCTTTATTCTCACAAACTATATTCAGTCTTTCAGCCACCATGGCTAACTGGATGATTATTGGATATCCATCTTAATCATAGCCAATTAAAATTCACTACCCTGATACAGGCCATGGTCTTTGCTATCTATCACTTGTTCTGCATCAGAGAGTTGGACAATGACTAAGGAGGCTAGAAGGAGAATTGATACATTTGAGCTCTGGTGCTGGAGAAGAGTATTGAGGGTACCATTGACTGCTAGGAAAACAAACAGATTCATCCTAGAGAGGGTTAAATCAGGCTGCTCCTTGGAGGCAAGGATTCTGAGGCTCCATCTAACATACTTTGGACATGTTGTAAGGAGGGACTGGTCCTTAGAGAGGGACATCATGCTTGGTAGGGTGGAGGGGCAGCACAGTAAAAGAAGGCCCTCTATGAGGTGGATTGATTCAGTGACTGGGGTAATCGGGATGTGTGTATCGGAGACAGTAAGATTGGCACAGGACAGAGCAGAGTTTAGGGCTGTTGTACAAGGGGTTGCTATGAGTCGCAAGCGACTCGACGGCACATAACAACAACAACAACAACAACAACCCTTTTAAAAGAATTATACTGGGCAGCATCATGATAGATGGAGAAAACATTGAGACTGCTAACAATTTCAGCTTGCTTAGTTCCACAATCAACATTCTTGGTACCAGCAGTAACAAAGTTAAAAGACAAATTGCATTAGGAAAATCTGCTGTGAGTGACCTCAGAATATGGAAAAGTAACGATGCCAGTATAGAGGCTAAGGCCTGATCCAAGTCATGGTCTTTGCAATTACTTTCTATGCATTAGAGAGTTGGGCAAAGATTAAGGATGGTAGAAGATGAATCAATGCCTTTGAGTTTTGATTCTGGAGAAGGGTACTGACCATATCATAGACTGCTAAGAGAATGAACAGGTCTGTGCTAGAGAGGGTGAAATGGAGCTGCTTCTTGGAGGACCATGTTGCCAAGAGGGACCAGTCCTTGGAGAGGACAGCACAAGACAGGAAGACTCGGGATGAGATGGATTGACTCAGTAACTGAATTAATGGAGGTAGATATGTCAGAGAGAAAGTAACTCAAAATAGGGCTGGTTTAGAGCTCACGGGTGACTTGATGGTGCATAGCAGCAACAACAATCCTGATTTGGTACTAGAAATTGTATTTTCCAGCAATGTCTCCTGAAATATAGAATTGTGTGGATGCAAAGAAAAGATCAAATTAGTGTGGCAGTAAAAATACAGTTAAATTATGTCATGTAAGCAATTTGCTCATTAGACATAAAAATGATGAAACATCATCTCACATACTTTGAGCATGTTGCCAGAAAGGACCAGACCTCAGATAAAGACATCATGCTGGAAAATGTGAAGAATCAGGTAGAGAACAAAGGCAGACAACAAAGATACAGTGACTGTAACAGTGGGATTGAGCATATCAGAAATGGTGGAATATTGCAGGATAGGGCAAAGTTCAGATCTATTCTTCATAGGGTCTCTTTGCATCATAGTCAACTCAAGGACATCTAACAATAACACAACAAAATATATCCATATATCTTCAGTGCCAGGAGTAAGTCGTGAGAAATAAGATTCTATAACCAATTAAGAAATGAACAATGTATGGCATTGGAGAAGTCTGCTGTCAGGGACATCGCCAAGAACTGAGGAGCAGTGATGTCAGTTTGAGGAATTTCAGTTCAGGTCTTCTGTTCAAAGGGTAGCTATGAGTCATGGATAACTGAATGGTTTCTAACAAGAACAGTCATACAAAAAAGAGACCTGCAGTATTTGCTTAAAAGTTGGCTTTTCTAGCCATTACATTGGTCCTCTCTGGTATCCAGCTACCTTAATTGCAGGCAGATGGCCTTACAAATCAACAGCCATGGGTCTAGGATAGGAGAGAGAATGCTTACCACACTGAGCAAAAAAAAAAAATTGAGGGAGACTGGAGCAAGACCCTGGTCAGAGCGAGACCAAAGGGAGATCCTGGTGTGAGAGAGACCCTGGTGGCAAGACCTTGGTGATGGTGGTGGAGAGACTGTGGAATTGGTGTGGAAAAACAGCCATGGTGTAACCAAAAGAGCTCCGAGATAAAGGCCACAGTTAAAAGTTTTGCTGTTTTTGCTGAATGATGAAAGGGAAAGCTGACTGCTGAACCAAAACTTGGAACTTTACGTAATTGAGGAATTGTGTCTTACCGTTAATCGAACTTGGTACTGTTGAACAAAACCTAGACTTGTACAGGCTGATATTCTTTGCCTCTCAACTTACTTCCTTAATAAACCCCGCACTCATACCACTAGTGTGAGGAAAGTCTGTGAGACAACAACGAACGTTGAACTCAGTGATTGGTAGAAATAGGTGCAGAAGCATGGAGGTGGCACGTCTGACCTCGTAGCTATTGTTTTGTTTCTATGGGTATTATCACCATACTCTTGGTACCAGCACTCAGGAAATCAAGGGACAAATTGCATTGGGGAAATTGGCTGTCAGGGATCTCTCCAGATTACTGAAGAACAACGATGTCTGTCTGAAGACTAAGGTGTGCCTGATCCTGGCCATAGTCTTCACAATTGCTTGCTATGTGTCAGAGATCTAGACAATGACTAGGGATGGTGGAAAAAGAATTGATGCCTTTAAGCTGTGGTGCTGGAGAAGAGTGTTGAATATGCCATGGATGCTAGGAGAACAAATAGGTCCATCCTGGAGAAGGTGAAACAAGGATTCTGAAGCTCTGTCTGACATACTTTGGACATGTTACAAGGAGGGACCGGTCCTTGGAGAGGGACATCATGTTTGGGAGGGTAGAGGAACAGCGCAAGAAAGGAAGATCCTTGAGAGATGGATTGATTCAATCACTGGGGCAATGTGGGCAGATGTGTCAGAGACAAAGTTGGCACAGGTAGAGCAGGGTTTAGGGTTCTTGTACATAGGGTCTTTTTCAGTCACAAGTGACTTTATAGCACATAACAACAGCAACAACAACATGGATATTATTGATGGGAACAGTTCAAGTTTATGAAGCAGGTAGAAAAGTCAGACTTGGCCACTCTCATCTCCCATCTGCTTCTTTCACAAAACCTAACAATTAATGTGCTGTTAACTAAAAGATCAATTGTTTGAACCCACCAGTTACCCCTTGGGAGAAAAAAGGATAGTCTTCTCCCATCCATGTCTATAGCCTCCGAAAACCAATGGACCATTGCTATTAGAATCAATGCCATGGCAATGGGTCTGGAATTTGAGAACATGGAGAATGTCCTGATTCTACATGATGTCTCCACATAGATTTTTATCAAGATGATACATTATTTCACACACATACACACATACACACATGCACACATACACACACACACACACTATTTGGAAAATTTTAGTATTATACACCTTCATTTCTAGGATTCGTTGTATTTTACTTAGAATTATAGGATTATTAAGGTAAAGATGATTTTTAATTATTTTACATGTTGGCACTGTCCTTATCAAGATATATCTTAACTGAAAAGGTACAGTGCAAAACTTATTCAAAAAAATTATTCTAAGTGTTAAGAAAATATGTGTTATCAGTTTTTACAGTAAAAAAAAATCAGTGAATGAAGAACTTTTGAAGAATTGGAGGCTAAAAATAGATATCAAGCAAACGTCTGTTTTTTAAGGATCTTATTTCAAGAAATAAGCATAAAACAAAGAAATTACAGTGCAAAGTACAAGATAAGAAATTAGTTCCATAAAATGGAAGCTAACCTCTAATTATAAAGCAAAGTTTTCCATCAGAAAATACTTTATAAAGGGAATATGGGAGTGTATATGTGGATAATAAAATGTAAATACTTAACCTAGATTACTCAAAATGAAGATCAATTTGAGAATGAATAGCATTTTAATTATTCAGTTGAAATTATTAGAAAAAATGAGTTACTAATATGAATAAAGCTCTCTAATGCAGTAGGATTATATGTAAAAACCCAGATGACTAATTGACTACCACAAAAGACATAATTATTTCTATTTACTCTAGACATGAAAGGTCACTGCTTGAACAGTGCCTTCTCTTTCGAAGAAGGACACATACCTTTAATGCCTGCTGAGTTGACTATAACCCTCAGAGAGACCATGTTTATCTTTTTAATGAACCCAGAACAGTGATGACATATTAGAAGAATGTGAACAAACAGCCTTTTTCATGCATACAATAGTGAATGGACCTGAGCAATTTGCACTCCAGATAGAACTGAAAAAGAAACCAATCAAAAGCTTCATGAATCAGCAACCATGAAGATAATTTCAGATTTGATCCTTGTTCTTCAGAGAATCTGAAAGTCCATTAGTATTCTGCTACTTGTGTTATTAAAATCCCCAATGAGTGCATTAAAAGGATGGCTCCCTTTAGGAAGTGCTTTATCATATATCTTTCCCATTATATTTGCAGCGTCATTTCTCTACAGGATTGCTGGTTTTACCAATGCATAACATTTTGTATTAAAGAAGATAATTTTTTAAAAAAGCAATGTTTACAGTAAAATGAATATTTTAAAATCATACTTGTTCTAATAAAAAAATTAAACCTCATGGAATAAAATAAAGACTGTAGGTCATTGTCTTTGCTAAACAAATTTAAATATTAATACCACAAGTTAAAGAAAGACATTTATAATTTATATTTATGAACATCTAACTTTTCCTACTCTTTGAGACAGGAATTCACTGCTTTCTTAAAGAAAGTCTTTAAGAAAGTGAACGAATTGAATGTGTTTAGACCTTCCCAGTTTTTCCACAGCAGTTGTATTTAATTTTCCAATGCTATAAAGTTACTTAAATGCTTCTTTAGATCTTCCTGGAACTAACAGCACTTTTGTATTTCACCGTCTTTGGAAAGGTTTTGTTGAGATGCACATTGCTGTTGTTACGTGGTATTGAGTCAACCATTGAATCTTAGCAATCCTATGAATGATCGATCTGAACCCTGTCCTGTTCTTGCCATTCTCACAAATGATACGCTGGAGCCTTCTGTTATCATCACTATGCCAGTCCGTCTTGTTGAGAGTCTTCATCTCTCTGACCCTTTACCTTTTCAGCATGATGGTTTTTCCCCCCAAGGACTAAACCCCCTGACAAGGTGCCTCAAGTATGTGAGTCGCATAATTACCACCTTTGCCTTTATGAAGCACCATGGTTGTACTTCCTGAAAGAAGAAGATATAATTTTTTATAAATTTACATGAAGTCTGAATATATGACAAGGCAAAATGTAGTTTCTCCAAAAGATAACTAGACTCTTCCAGGAGAAAAGATTTTATTTTTCATGGAGTAGGATATTTCTAGATTAAATGAAGCATAATATATATAGTCCTTACATGGACTTTTATGGGAAATAAAATATATGTTGCAATAAACATAGCATTAAACATTTTAAGAAAATCTTTCTCAGAGGTTTTCTAATTGTGTTCATTTTAGCCCAAAACATTACCCAAACATATAATGGGAACTTCAACTAGAGATAGAAGTGAAATTAGAAGGGAGAGGAATCTTTTGGGCTCTAAATTGACTTCATCCATTCTGTGATTGAATATTGTACTTTTCTGTTAAATATCCTTAAATGAAAGTCTGTATCTTTATATTTATGTCTATCTAGAGGAAGACACTTGATGAGATTGGTCAGTTCAATGATTGGAGTAATGGGAGTAGGTATGTCAGAGACAGTGAGTTTGGCACAGGATAGAGCAGGGTTTAGGGCTCTTGTAAATAGGGTCACCATGAATAGCAAGCGACTCGACGGCATATAACAACAATAACATCTATATCTGTATCAATTTGTGTCCTCCAGAAAGCAAATACAAAAATGGAACTAAGAGCATAAGAGATTTATTGGAGAAATATCAGAAAAGTAGATGCCAACTGAAGACTAAAGATATAAAGGCTTTTATTAGAGAAAAGACTTATTTATATTCAAGAAAATAACCAGATGGCTAGAATAACCTGAGAGTTTATTATTGTGTCTCACACATGAGACAAATTGATTCTAAAAGAATGAGATAAGAAGTATTGCATGTGCATGTGCTATAGAGATGTGTGATCTAAGAAAGGGTCAGCAAGACTTTTCAGGAGCTCTCCATCTGAAGGGTTTAGTAACATGTGTTATAAAGAGGTGTAACCTAAGGAAGGGTCAATCAGATCTTCAAGAAGCTCTCCAACCAAAGGAGACTCTCAGTGGACTCTCATTTTTCTCAAGAATGGCCTATCTTAGCATTGTCTGCTATATTTATTTATTGGCAGAAAGCAGACCAAGGATAGTGTGACTTCAGTGAAAATAGAGGTCACAGATAGAATCTGTTTGTTAATTATGCTTCCTGAAATGGAAAGTCTTTAAAGAGTTTCTCATGATTGCCACATAAATGAGCACCAAAAAGACAATCCTCTGAAGAAGGAAAAGAGAGAATTGAGTGGGAACAACATCAAATTACAAAGGAGCTTCAAGAAAATTCTACAACCTCTCTGGATGGCAGTTTGATGCTTCCTCAAAAAGCTAAACCTAGAAATTCCACATGACCAGCTATTCCATTGCTTGCAACATACCCCAAGAAAATGAGACCTGAAGTTCAAATGGAAACTTATACACCAATGTTCATAGCAGCATTATTTATTCACCATCACAGAACAAAAGACCTGAAGCCTTTCTATAACTATCATTGTTTCTCAAAGCTCATAGAGTTTCCAAAGGCATGCTGTTTAGAAAGTGGATGCTACTCCTGCTTCTCTACCTAAAATCATTTCATCCATACTCCTATGAAATCTGCATATCAAGACCTACAAAATAGTAAATTCTGTTTCTCTCTTTCACTTCAATCTCTGAAGTCTTCCATTATTGCAAGACAGAGAAAAATACCAAGTTTACCTTATATCTAAATTTAATATTTTCTTTATGAACTTTGAAATTCTTAATTGGAGAGAGTACTAAGATCAATATTTAAGGATAATATTGGGTAGAAGGTTGTGTTTTTTTTACAAATTGATGAACAAAAAAAACTTGATAATATTTTCTGATCTGTCAGAACAGTGCATCACTGTGAGGGTAATAAAATTTCTCTAATGAACAGACTACCAAAGGAAGCTACTTGGTTCTTTGAAAGTACTTTACTTTCACATATTTGAAGATGCTTCTGTTGACAAGATTTCTTTTTATCTTTTAGCAAGCAGAGAGCTTTGAGGATCACTCATCTACTACCTATTAACCAAAACATTCTCTTTAAGCCTTGCTTATGAAATTTGAAATCCTTATTTTGTGGAAATACTTTACAATATTCTTGTTTTAAGACTTGAAACAAATATGAGAAATTTTGAGCTTTATAGAAAGCAAATATAAGAAGTAAAATTATATTTTAAAATATTTTAATGCTGAATATTCTGTAATACTGAGTTTCTCTAAGAACAGGAAATCTAAGTAATTTCTTCATGCTTTTGCTTTT
>NW_006399933.1:3097955-3100847 GCF_000299155.1 Elephantulus edwardii | reverse complement strand
AAATTTTTGCTTGTTGAACAAATATATATATTTATAAATAAATATATGAATTCTGTAATTTTCTTAAGTTGACTTTATTTTTTATATGTATTCTCAGATAATGTTTATGTTTTATTGCCTATATAGGTAATATCCTAGCTCTGTATGTCCTATGCAAAAGCATTTGATTGTGTGGACCACAACAAAGAATGGGTAGCATTGAGAAGAATGGGAATCCCAGAACACTTATTTGTGCTCTTTGCAAAACCTAGACCTAGACCAAGAGGCTGTTGTGTGAAAAGCAAGGGAACACTATATGGTTTAAAATTAAAAAAATAATGCATCAACGCTGTATCTTCTCTCCAAATTTATTCAGTCTGTATGCTGAGCAAATCATTTGAGGAGCTGCATTCTGAGAAGAGCAATGTGGATCAGGATTGGAGGAAGACTTACAAAGAAAGGCTCATCTGCGTTATACAGATGGCACAACATTGCTTGCCAAAAGTGAGGAGGACTTGAGTCACGAGAGAAGACCAAGAAATAGGGCCTTCAGTATGGATTGCAAATTAACATTAAAAAACAAAAAATATTACCACTGAACCAATAGGCAACAAGGTCAAAGTTGTCAATGATTTCATCTTACTTGAAGCCACCATCAATGCCCTTGCTACCAGCAGTGAGAAGATTAGGAAACATTATTGCACAGGTAAGTCTGCAGTCAGAGATCTTTATAAATTATTGAGGATGACTGATGTCAGCTTGAGGACTAAAGTGTACTTGATTCAGGTCATTGTCTTTTCAATCACTTACTATGCCTCTGAGAGATAGACAATGAAAAAGGATAACAGAAGATTAATTGATCCTTTTGAACTGTCCATTGGAGAAGATTGCTGAATATCCCATGGACTGCCATAAGAACAGACAAATATGTCTTGGAGAAAGTGCAGCCAGTGTGCTCTTAGGAGGCAAAGATGATAAACCTTCATTGTATATAGTTTGAGCATGTTGCTAAGGAGAGGCTATTCCTTGAAGAGAGACATGATTGGAAAGGTGGAGTTTCAATGAAAAACAGGAAGACCCTAAACCGAATGGACTGACACAGTTACTGCTGCCATGGACTTTAGTGTGTCAGAAATTGTGAGAACGGCACTGGATAGGGCAGGGTTCAGATGTGTTGTTCATGGCTTGCGATGGGTCATACTCCACTCAATGGCACCTAACAACAACATGTTTTATTACTGCCTATTTAGTGACAGTTTCACTATTTTAAAAATAAAGTAAAAATAAATGAAGTCAGAAACACAAAATTAAGCTGAGATTAATCATCTCAAAGAAGTGATATGACATAGATATGTAAAATAATTTTCCTCATGTAAAAGTTTTTACTTAATTATCCAGATCAACAAATATTTGTTATGTTGTTATGAGCCATCAAGTAAGAACTGACTAGAGCTGATAGCCTAGCAGGTTTTCAGAGGCTGTAAGCTGCACACGTGGAGTTGCTCATCATTCTTCCCCAGAGCTGGTGGATGCAAATGGCCTGCCTTTGTGTCGGCATTGCAACTTCTTATCAGTGAGACCACCAAAGTTCCTTCATCAAATAGTATTCATAAAATACCGAGCACTGAACTTCACATTATTTTAGCGCAAAAATGAAGACTTTTCTTAATATCCCTAAAATTATAATCATCAGAGACTTATAGGTAAGAATTTAGTCACCATTCAATCTCATTTTGTCCTTATACATTTAGGGATCCCTGGTTACTTATTGGGAAGGAGTTACAAAGGCATGGAGTTAAATGCCCAGGTTCTCTGATGGAGAAAGATGAGTAATCTCATTTCTGATTTACTGCCTTTGAAAACCAGCTGGAGGGTCAGCTGTAAGGTGATTCCAAACTGTTGGTGCATAACAACAATGTACATTATTTACAAAATAGCCAAAATGTAAACATTTTCATTATTCTTCATTACCTTTAGGGATCAATAACTGAATACTATTTAAGTAAGGGAAACCCTGAATATTATTGAATGAACACTTTCATTCTAGAAATTATACTAATTTCATTTACTGGTTGTAGCTGTTCACCGTGAATACATTTAAAAATTATTTAATATCTTTTTTATGTCATAACTCTTTAATATTAAAAACAAATTTCACACCTCTTCTAGTCACAGATTCACTAAATGTATATTAATATAATTTTCTTTTAAAAGTAATTCTGTTTAATGCAGATTTAGCATATACTCCATTTCATTTGTGAGAGTGGGTAAGAGCTTTTATTTCCTTGATTGCTTTTAAAGCTAAGAATCTTGCTGAGAAGCAAACGAGAAGGAGGAGTTCAATTTCTTCATATTGATTAGACTCCAGAGCAAAATCTCTGGGGAAATTACAGGAGAAAAGACAAAGAAGGATGAGCTTTAAAAAGAACCGAATCTGATAATTAGATTTAATTGGGTCACCTCCTTACTATCATCATAATTAACTTAATCTCTCATTTAGTGTTATTACACATACAGGGTGAAAACTAATGATGAGAACACTTTTATACAGAACAAACAAAATGTCTGTTAAAAGTGAGAAATTTAAAAAAATAGAAAATCCTTTGAGATGTAGCTATTTTGAATATTAGTGTATTCTCTTGATGTGTACATATCCTGGTTTCAATTTTCTGAAAATTAAAATGTGTTATGTAAAATCTACATAATGACGAATGAGATATTAAATTCCCAATGGAAAGTTAAACTAAAATGAATATTTTCCATTAGACTTTTTTCTTTAAATCTAAAGGTTTTATTTTTATTTTTTTTTTTTTTTTTTACAACTCCATCTTTATTTAAGCCTTATGAGCCTCCTTAGCGTTTTCCACCAACTCGGGGAGCAGAAACTTTCACAGGCTTCGCAATTTTTTGTTT
>NW_006399933.1:3096957-3097540 GCF_000299155.1 Elephantulus edwardii | reverse complement strand
TGCCCGGGGTAGATCTTGTACCCGCTGAAACTGCACAGCTCAACCTTCATGGCTGCAGCTTCAGCGACACTGGGAAAATGGCGAAAAGAGTAAAGGTTTTATTTTCAATAACAAAATATAGTCAAATCTGTTTTCTAGAGAAAATAAATATATATTGTTATTGTTATGTGCCATTGAGACGAATAAGACTTATAGTAACATTATGAGCAAAAGATCTGAACCCTGTTCTATCCTGTGCCATTCTCACACTTCTGACACAAAAGAACCCATTGTGGCAGTCACCATGTCAATCCACCTGGAGAAGGATCGTCCTCTCCTTTCCTGACACTCCACCCTTCGTGGCATCATGTCCCTCTCAAAGCAATAGTCCCTCCTAGGAAAAGGTATATAAGAAAGGGCTCATCAGTCCTGTCTCAAAATAGCACTTTGATGGTTGTTGTTTGTTGTTGTTGTTATGTGCCGTCGAGTCATTTGCAACTCATAGCGAACCTATGTACAACAGCCCTAAACCCTTCTCTATCCTGTGCCAATCTCATTGCCTCTGACAAACCCATCCCGATTACCCCAGTCACTGAATCAATCC
>NW_006399933.1:3091939-3093354 GCF_000299155.1 Elephantulus edwardii | reverse complement strand
GGAATAGATGGTATACCAATTGACATATTTCAGCTAACAGATGCTGACATGGATGTGCTCACCAAATTGTGCCAAGAAATCTGGAGAAAAACCACTTGGCCAACTGACTGGAAGAGGTCAATATTTGTTCCCATCCCAAAGAAGGGCGACCCAACTGAGTGTGGAAACTACTTTGATGGTAGCCTTTCTAAAACATTCTCTGTTCATTTTCTTGGCCATCTATGAGATGTTCAGTGCTCTTCACCAACACCACAGCTCAAAATTATCATTCTTCTCTGTCATTCTTATTTATTGTCCAGCTCTCAGATGCATAACAGGTAATTGGAAAGACTATGGCCTACATCAGAAGCACCTTCATCCTCAAACTGATATCATTACTTCTCAATCATTTTGAGAGGTCCCTAACTCCAGATTTTCCAAGCATAATGCATCTCCTTATTTCCTGACTGCTGGTACCAAGGCTGTTAATTGTGATTCCAAGCAAGATGAAGCTGTTGACAGTTTCAATCTTCTCTCCATCCATTATGATGTTGCCTACCCATCCAGCGGAAAGGGTATTTGTTTTCTTGGCATTGAGATACAATACATACTGAAGGCTGCATTCCTTGATCTTCTGCTTCAAGTGCTTCAAGGTGAAATATGTATTAACAGATATAAATTGTTCTAAAACCCATTAACTTATTTCTGTCATATACTAATAGCATACCTTTACAATTTGTTTCAAATTAGCTTGTAGGAGAATGACTATACTTGGTTCCAATTTTAGAAACACTTAAGATGTAATTAGGAAGCATTGGTGGCCCACTGCCAAGAAGCTGCACTACAATCCCCTAAGTATGCTGTTCGAATCCACCAGCTGTTCCACAGGAGGATGGACAATCTCTTCCTGTGCAATTAATTACCTCTGAAAACCCACCAGAGGCTCAGCTATTTGTTGGTTCGAACTCGGTGCTACAGAAAAACAAGGTATAATTGCATATATCGTTTCTAAACACAAAGAAAACAGGAAAGAGTAGAGACAGACAGATGGATAAATGGAAACCTGAGGATACCATTGTGTTGGCATACCAGCATAAAAGCACCGATAAATTCTTTGTTCCTTGTTTCAGCTATGTTGACTTGTTTCCTCTCTTTTGCTATTGAGATTCCTGAAAAACACATGACATATCAAATATCTTCTAAATCAATATATAGTGCCTTAGTTTTCACTGATTTAAAGGTAATAATGAAGCTATGATACATAAAACATGTTGTGAGATATTTTGACAAAAGAATGAAAAAGACAAACCAAAGAGGAGATAATACATTGAACATTTTATGTATATGCATGTGTATATGTACACAAAAGAACATGAAAGAAAGAAAGAAAGAAAGAAAGAAAGAAAGAAAGAAAGAAAGAAAGAAAGAAAGAAAGA
>NW_006399933.1:3091139-3091749 GCF_000299155.1 Elephantulus edwardii | reverse complement strand
GGAAGGAAGGAAGAAAGAAAGAAAGAAAGAAAGAAAGAAAGAAAGAAAGAAAGAAAGAAAGAAAGAAAGAAAGAAAGAAAGAAAGAAAGAAGAAAAGAAAGAAGAGGCATTGCAACATGTCCATAAAAAAAGTCATCTGGGTACTTAATAAGAGTTGTTGTTGTTCTATGCTGTCAGTCCACTCCAACTCATAACAACCATTTAAACAACAAATTTGAATTTTGCCCTATCCTGCACCAATCTCATGATCTCTGCGATGCTCAAGTTCGTTGTTAGAGTCAATGTGTCAATTCATGCTGCTAAGGGTTTCCTCTCTTTTTTCTGATCCTCTGCCTTTCCCAGCAAATACCTCTTTTCAAGGACTAGGGCCTCTTGCTGATAATATGCCCAAAGTATGTGAGATAAAGTTTCACCGTCCTTGCCTCTAAGAAGTAAAGACAGATTTATTTGAGGTTGGTTTGGTTGTCGTGTTATGTGCCGTTGAGTCATTGTGACTCATAGCGACCCTATGTACAACAGCCGTAAACTCTGCTCGGTCCTGTGCCAATTGGACTGTCTCTGATGCACCCACCCCGATGACCCCAGTCACTGAATCAATCCACCTCATATC
>NW_006399933.1:3073784-3090529 GCF_000299155.1 Elephantulus edwardii | reverse complement strand
GCATAACGCAGATTGTTAATAGATCTTCCACCAGTCCTGACGCCACACTTCTCATAGAGCCCAGCCTCCTGGATAATCAGCTCTGCATACAGGTTGAAATTGTATAGAGATAGGACACATCCCTGGGTAAACCCTTGCTCTGTTCTGACGACTGCCTCTTGGTCCAAGTATAGGTTGCACATGAGCACAATCAAGTGCTCTGGGAAATTTTTTTTTCAGATCATGGAATATCCAACACTCTTCACCAACACATTTCAGTAAATAGTACTAGGGTATTATTAATTTCCTAAAAGGAATCAAGTGACATATTCATATCATAATCTCTATGCATGAGTAAATATATATAAAAGTCCACAGAGAGTTGTTCTGCTAACTCAGACCAGACTCTGGTGGTTTGACTCTAAGAAAGAAAGATGTGAACTCTCCTCTTGTGTGATTTACAACCTTTTGGGCACCTGGTGGAAAATTATGAGCTGGTTCTGATTTGATAGCAGTGAGAGGACTTTTTTGTTTGTTTGTTTGAATATGGTTTGAGTTTTTCTTTTAATAGATGCATACTGTGAGAATATGGCAAACCAGGTTTCTTACACACACAGGGCAGATTATATTAGCTTCAAATATACTTATTTTTTATGACATTTCAATTGTCCTTCCAGAATCCCTCCTCTAGAGAAGATGTGGAAATCTACTTCTGTAAGGATTATTAGAGTCTTGGAAAATATGGGCGTAGTTCCACTTTTTTCTATGGGGTCACTAGAGGTTGGTTTTGATTTGAAAGCAAATTTTGCCTTTTGGTTTTGTGAATCCTCATGTTACAACTATAACGTATCTTAAACAATCGTTATTCTAAAATAGTTCATTTAATTATGCTACCTACAGCACATAACAACAACAAGAACGTCACTTTTTGTTTTGTTTTTAGTAAAACAAATAAAAAAACTTACTAAGACAAGACAGAATGAAAGGTCAGCCATGAAAAACAGTTAAAAGTGAAAGAAGAAAGAAAAGGGGAAAGGGAGAAAGGACCCCTCTCCCAATCAAAAACAGGGGTGAAACCAAACCTTTCAGCATGATGTCATCAGGAAACTAAAGAAAAGGGATCACTTTTAGTTTTTAATACAGAAATGTAATAATGCAAATGTGGAAAAAGTAGGAAATAACATCATATATTATAATTTTTATTTTGTAGAGCAAATAACAAAGAGAACTGAGTGTGAGTGGATAGAAAAGAGGGAAGTTCTTCCAGAAAATAAATTTTAAAATTTCCAAGTTTGAATTCAGAGACTCATCATAACAGATTCATCATAAAATTAGTTCACTTTGAAGAATTTATTTAGGAAGCTTTTTAAGACTAATGCTTTCTGTTACAGCTTCTTATTTGTCTAGGAATTTTGTCAGCTCAAATATTCATAGCCATTACTGGCAAAACTTAGAGTTTCAAAGCTTTGTAGTCATGATATTTTAGTTTCATTTTGCCTACATAAGAAACAAACCTGTTATGTCATGAAAATTAGTAGTTTAAAGTTGACACTAACAGTGGTTCTGAAATGACTAGTTTTATTATAGTCTCTTTCTAAAAGAGAGAGAGCAAGAAAAAAAAGAAACTCTTTAAATATCAAACCACCATAAGGGCACATTTTCAAGTCTTTGAAGAAATAGGGTGTAAAGGAGCAAGTGTCTAAACAATTTAGACATCTTCTTACACAGTTTAACATAAATTCATTTAATGTCTATTAAATTTCCAGGGACTTATTTATGGTTTGGCATAAAAACAAGAAAAGACTTTCTTGCTTTCTAATTTTCTTAACTATGAGTAGAAGCAACTGCAAATTTTCTGCTATTGATTTCACAGCAGATGTTCTTCTCCTGTGTTGACAAGTGCTTTTTTCCTCTCTCAAAGTTAATGCAGTGAATGGACCTGAGTCAAACATATAATTAACCATATTAAATTTAAAATATTTAAAATTCTAAAATTAAAACAATAACCCTCATTGCCATCAAATTAATTCCAATTCATAGCAAACTTCCATTGAATGTCTGTAGATGTAAATAACTATAGGAGAAGACTCACTTTCTTTCTGGGAGCCCCTGGTATATTCAAACCTTGGGGAACCACAGCCTTTGGGTTATCAGCACAATACACTTTGATGTATTCCCCCCTAATAAGTGTGGAATTAAACTATTTAAAACTTTTTTCCAAATAAAAAATAATACATGGTGATCTAAAAACAACAGGTTATCTACTGTGATAAGCAGTCATCAAATTACAGCCCAATATTCATCTCTCCTGGCACTGGTTTCTTTTGTGTAATAACCTCTGCTTGAGTAATTTGCTTCTAACTAACAGAATATGGCAACATAGAGATGTCACTCTTGATAAGAGTACAAAAGATTGTGGCTTTTTCTTTTTAAAAGACTTTCCATTTAGTTTTCTTGATTTGCCTACTTTGATGAAGTCAGTTACCACACTAGGAGGGGATATAGAGAAGTTAGAACACTTGTACGTCATTGCTGGTGAAAATGAAAAGTGGTGTAGTTGCTATGGTAAATATAAGAAGGAGAGGTAAGCATAGAAATACTACATGACCAAGTATTTGGGAGGAAGCTTTCAGCAGGGTCCTGTTGTTGAAAAATTATACGATGATGGAAAATGTTGAGGACCAGCAAAAGAGAGGGAGACCCTCAAAAAGATTTATTCACATAGTGACCACAACAATGGGCTTTACCGGGATAGAGATTGTGGTAATTGTTCAGGATATGATGTTGTGCCCACCAAATCCCCTCAAAGAAATCCAGAAACATGTCTGAAATTTCAGGAGCGTTTATTATTTAATTTTTCTGCGCGTGGAGGCTTTTTCACCTTCCTCAGAAAGGTGGTGAAGGGAAAAAGCCCTGAGTTTCCCTCCCACTTGCTTTTGGTGCCCTTGCTAGGGCAAAGAGATTGGTGGGCCAGGGGGTCAGTCATTTGGTCGGCTTTTGATGGGCTGGTTACTTTGCCCGCCTTTACTCTTTTTGTGTCACGTAGACACTAGTTAATTCCTTACTTTTCAAGGACAGACTGGGCTTTACCCGGGGCACTCGTGTTTGCCCTAAGCCAAGAATTTTTATGGCCCGCTTCTGCCTCCAGTGCTAATGGGGGCTTATAAAAAATGGGGTTTCTGCTGCCCCTTCAATGACAAAGTTCAGATCTATTGTTCATAGATTTGCTATGAGTCCCTGTTTACCTGCCAGCACCTAACATTATATGCAAATCATTGAAAGCAGCAAGTCAAACATACACATAGCCCAAAGGTTGAAACAATGACCAGATGAAAGGTGAAACAAAATATGCTATATAGCCATTGAGGTTGTGGTGGTGTACCATCTAAACAGAAAGGACCTGACCGCAGCTGACCCGCAGGTGGGTTTTCGGAGGCAGTTAATCACTGGGAAGAAGATTCCCTGTTCTCTGGCAGAACAGCTGGTGGAATTGCACCTTGTGTCTTCAGGAATTCAGGGCAGCTTCTTGCCACTAGGCCACTAGTGCTCCCAATAGTCAACTGTTATTCCACTCTTATGTGAAAAAAAGAGGTCAGGAACTTGCCACCACATAGTTATGTGAAGGTGTGAGTGGCTCCTAGGTGTTAAAAAGTTCCTCTTACAAAGGTGCCTATTGTTTGAAGATTGAGCAATGGGGTGAGTTTTATTCCAGAATTAAAAAGGCAACTAAGGACTATAATCTATTTCTGTCAGTCTCTATTAGACCAATCACGCTGGAATTTATTATGTTTTTGGGTTTTGATACATGCTCTCCCACCTTCTACACAGGACCTTTCCACTATCTCGCCTTTTAGAGCAGTCAGCAGTGGGAGTCATATTTAGTTCTGGTCCCTTGGTCATAGATAACTGAAATTCACGGGTCAGTAAGTTCATTAGACTATTTGTTTCTAGTCCTTGATTTTCTTCTGTCTTCTTTTTATCTGCCAAGGAGAGACCACAAGTTGCACCATGTAATGCACAGGGATTGAAATTGACTCTCCTTTGATCCCCTTTCCCAAATATAGATGGATCACTCAAAAAATGAAATGAAATTGGTCAAGAAATAAATTTTTTTTAATGAACATTTACAAAGATTTTGGATTTCCATTCATTCACTGTTGCACTTTTTTCCTTGCCCCCCTCCCTTCACTCCTCTCCTTGAAAAGTGAAAGAAAAGTTCCCTCATTGGTATGCAATCCACCGCCCCCAGTACACTCCACTATGCAACCTTCATTCTGGACTCTTGTCATAACCATAATACCCAATCATATATTGCTTTTAAACTGTTCTCTCCCTCATCTATTTTAATGCAGTATACATAATTTATTAAATTTTTCTTAGTCTCACCCCAACCCTGACGTCAGTCCCATTCTACAACAGTGGCACTATGCAGTATTTGTCCTTTTGTGTCAGATATATTTCATTCAGCATTGTCCTTTGGTGACTGAGGTATTTCACTCAGCATAATGTCCTCCAGGGTCACCAGTTTTGAATAACGTTACACGAGTTTCTTGTTTTTCAATGCAGTGTAATATTCCATTGTGTGACTTATCCCAGAGCTTCTCTATCTATTCATTTGTTGATAGGCACATAGGTTGCTTCCAGTTCTTTGCTGTTGTGAACATAGCCGCAATTAACAGGGGTGTGCATATATCTGCCTGAGTGGCAGTTATGGAGCACTGAAACAATATAAAGGTAAATAACCCAATTGAAAAATGGGCACATGATATGAACAGACACTTCACCAAAGGAGACATTCAGATGGCAAGCAAACACATGAAGAAATTCTTAAAATCCCTAGCTCTTAGAGAGATGCAAATCAAATCAACTGTGAGATATCATCTCACCCCAGTAAGAACAGCAAAATTTAACAGAACAGCAAGCAACAAATGCTGGCGAGGTTGTAGAGAAACTGGAACCCTTATTTACTGCTGGTGGGAGTGTAAAATGGTGCAACCACTATGGAAGGCAGTATGGCGCTTTCTCAAAAAGTTGCAAATATAAATACCATTTGACCCAGCAATTTTTCTACTGGGAATATACCCCAAAGAAATATATTTTATTTTCTGTTTGGAAACAAGTAACAAAAATATTGAAAGATTAAAATTAAAATAGTCCCTATAGTTTTCAGCTGAATTAAACTCAGGTTTCTATAGTTCTCAGCTAAGTTAAACTCAGGAATTTTTCCATTGTCCCTGGTAGAGCCCCACACCCAGTTGTATCCAGGGCAACAGTATTTCAAGAATGGCTAACTACAAGGCAGGGCAAACAAGCAGATGTTTCTCGACTGATAACCCATGTGTCTTGTGCTTTTCCACTGCCCTGGAGTTTGAACTCATTGTATACTTAAGAATTTGTGAAACCACCCTATAGTTAAAGATCTGTCTAACTGCTACATGTGCTACGTGACTGCCACATGTGCTACGTGCAAATATGCTGTGTAAACCATGAGCGAAAACCGAACCAATGAATTCAAACTGTGCTTTCATCACCCAATGAGAAGCTGATACCCAGTTGTATCCCCCTAAAGTGTATAAAAAGAGCCAACTTTGTCTGCTCGAGGTCGGCTCCTCTATCTCCTGCGAGAGATACGTGTCGGCCCGGAGCTCTGCAATAAACCTCTTACCTCTTGCTGTTGCATCAAGCCGGTGTCTTGGAGTCTTGGGTCTTCACCGTCCACTCAGGACAGGACAGGACCACTGGTTTGGGGGTCCTTCAATATAATTATTATACAATGAATAAAATGGATTAAAGCCATGAATGACAAGAATTATTCAATGGTGAAAACAACAAATAAACAAGCAAAAACTGTATAGTGGGACATAATTTAAATAAACACAAACACCAGATGTTTGTATTTAATCTTTGTGTGACCATTTCATACTGTGTAAATTGAAAATCTCTGTTACCTTTATGTTCTATTTCTTGGCTTTTCTGAGTAATTGTCTCAAAGCATGTTGTGAGTCTTGCCAGATTTCAGCTGTTGAACTCAGAAGGCCTGATTAAGGTTGCATCTCAGCCAAGGGTCACCTCCACACCGTCAATTTTCTCTGTCCATCTATCGGAAAAGCAACTTTCCTGCAGCAGAACTTTTCTATGCCTAAGCATCAGCACAAGGATGATACACGTGAACGCTAGTCAAAAAATCAGTAGATTGAACCCAACAGCTGTTAGTAAGAGAAAAATGAGGCAGTCTGCTCTGTAAAATGGGTATAGCCTTTGAAAACTTACGGGGATTTAGACTCTGTCCTAGAGAGTAACTGTGGAATAAACTGCCAGCAACGGGCTCCCACTTTTGTTTTACTATGAGCTATGGTGGTCTTGTGGTAAGAAGCTGCGCTGCAATCCTAAAGGCACACAGTTTGAATCCACTAGCTGCTCTGTGGGAGAAGGATGGGCAATCTCCTGTGTGATTGGCTTCTTCAGAAAATCCCCCAGAGAATCAGCTATGGCTCAATTCTGACTCAGTGGTACACAGCTGTTTATTTACTGTATTTACCTTTTCATAATAACATACTGGATTCTTGCATTTATCATACTTTAATGACTCGCAGTTAGTAAATTTAACTCCACATTGTATTATTAGCTGGTGTCCATCATTGGTACATAATTTTGTGTTCTTGAAATCCTAAAAAGGAGTAACCTGATTAGCTCAGTCCAGCCTATAATTTTTGTCTGAGTTATATAACTATACTGATGTAAACAGAAATGTCTAGGCCTATGAACTCAAGTGATACCTAGACAGTCAATTTAGAAACTCAAGATAGGATATTTCTGTTACTCGGAAACACGTGTAAATGGGAAAGAATATTTACTAATCAATGTAGTATAATACTGTATGAGTCTAAAGAGAATAGCTCACATCCACCGTGTATCGGAATGTGAACCTGATTCCTGCTTTCCTTTATTGCTCTCTGTTTAATAAAAGAAAAGTGGGTTAATTTTCCACATTTCAAGAGTTTTCAAATATCTTATTTTTGTTTTTGTTTCTAGCTAATATTAGATGGACTTTGGCTTAAAGCAGAGAGTACTAGAGGAATGTCTTTCTGTGTTGCATTGACTATGCAAAGGTATTTGATAGTGTGAATCACAATTAACTGTGGCTAACTCTGAGAGGAATGGGAATCCCAGAATGCTTGATTTTGCTTATGTGAAACCTTTACTTGGACCAGGAGGCAGTTGACAGAGCAGAGCAGGGAAAGACTGCATGGTTCAAATCAGGAAGGGTATATGTCAGGAATTTGTACTATCGCCATATCTTTTCAATCTATATGCAGAACAGATTATCCGGGAGACTAGGCTCTATGAAGAGAAATGTGGCATCAGGGTTTGAGGAAGACTTACCAAAAACCTATGTTATGCAGATGACACAACCCTGCTTATTGAAACTGAGGAGGAAGGTCAAGGACTGTAGCCTTCAGTATGGATTGAAACTCAACAGCAAGAAAACAAAGATTCTCACCCCTGGGCCAATTGGCAGCATAATGATAGATGATGAAGAGATTGAGATTGTTAACAGCTTTGATTTTCTTGACCCCACTATCAACACTTTTCGTATCTGCAGCAAGGAAATAAAAAGACAAATTGCATTGGGAAAGTCTGCTCTCAGACCTCTCTAAGAGTACTGAAGAACAATGATGTCAGTCTGGAAACTAAGGCACACCCGATCCAAGTCATAGTCTTCTCAATTATTTGCTATGTGTCAGAAAGCTAGACAAAGACTAGGGATATTAGAAAGAGAATTAATGCCTTTGAGCTCTGGTGCTGGAGAAGAGTATTGAATATACCATGGACCACCAGAAGAACAAACAGGTTTGTCCTGGAGAGGGTGAAATCAGGCTGCTCCTTGGAGGCAAGGATTTTGATTCTTTGTCTTACATACTTTAGACGTGTTGCAAGGAGGGACCAGTCCTTGGAGAGGGACATGTTTGGGAGAGTGGAGGGACAGCACAAGAAAGGAAGACTATCGATGAGAGGGCTTGATTCAGTGACTGGGGAAATGAGGGTAGATGTGTCATTAGGATAGAGAAGGGATCAGGGCTATTGTACATATGGTTGCTTTGAGTTGCAAGCGACTCACTGGAACATAACAACAACATCTACGAATACTGTTTACCTTCCCTTACTTATTCTTCTCTGCCCCTCTTCCTGCCCAGTGCTGATAACGATCTTCACAGTGAAGATAGGAAAGCCTAGAAGTCAACAGTGCAGAATCTGGAGTGAGATCATATGGCTTCACAATTTAAGTCCACCTTATACAGTAGCTTTATACTCTCAGGCAAAACGTTCAATGTGGGTAAAACGCTTAATACATTTTATGTTACTGCATGTAGTATGCATTCAATTTCATTTGTGAAGTTTATTAAATTTTTTTTCATTTGAGGATATTGTTGGCCCAAAAGCATTTGGCTGCTATCTGAAGAGCAGTTTAAACACTCAATGACTCTGAGTGGATAAAAAGACTGGACAATATGCTTCAGTAAGAATTACTCCAACCCAAACTAAAACCATTGTCACCAAGTCAGTTCTGGTTTGAGAATGATGTTGTTACCATTCTTTTTTTTTTTTTAATTTAGGTTGTTTATTTTTCATTTCAATGAACATCTACAGAGATTTTGGAATTCCATTCATTCATTGTTGCACCCTTCTCCCCGCACAAACCCCCCCCCCTCCCCCCCCCCCATTTGCTCCTCTCCTTGAAAAGCAAAAGAAAAACTCCCAGGCTGTCCCGCTAACTCTAACTCCCAGCAACCCCATGGACGCAAAACCCTGCCTGACCTAGAACCATCGTCACAACTATCGCCAAGCTCAATCCATTTTTGCAGCCACATTGTTAGCCCTTTTTATTCAGTCTTCCTCTTTTTTCTCACCCTCTATTTCACCATGCACATTGTCTTTTTTTAGGGACTGCTCCCCCCAATAGCATGCATAATGTGAGTTGAAGGTTATCTATTCTTGTTTCTAAGGAATATGCTAGCTATGCTTTTTCCAAAACTTCTGCATTATAGCTTTAAAAATGGTCCAGGTGTACTAGTTTACATGGTGTTACTTTGAGTTAAACTAAAATAAATGACATTACCAAAAATGGAAGTTGCAAGTTAATTAAATATTTTAAAACTCACTCTTGTGACTTCTTCAAAATGGAAGAATTAGTAACATTTTAACCTGATTCTCATCAAGAATTTTATGCCAATCTTCTTTTCCTTGAATATCTGTCCATTGGGACCATTTGATTTACTTTGTAATGAATTGAGACCCATGCTTCAGACATTTTTGCTCTCTTTGTCTTGCAAAATTCATCTTCTTGAGGCTATAATACTGTATTTATTATGTAAATTTTTAATTCTTTTGCTCTAATGTAATAATGATCAACAATTAATATTAAATGTATTTTTAAAGGAGAACATTAAATTTCTTAGCTTTTACTTTCTTCATAAATTTTATTTCTGTTTAAATACTATTTCTCCTTCTCTTATAAGGGAAAATTTTTTTAAATAGAATATTTAACTTTTAATTCCAATTAACAACTGTACCATTTTATTATTAAATTTTATATTCAGTAAATTAAAGGTTTTGAGGAGTAAACTTTCAATATATATTTTGTTATCATTGTTCCACATTTCTGAACATACCTATTATATCTTTAAGGGAAAGAAAGCGGAAATGAAGAGAGGACTTTAGATAATGTTTAGAAAGTAAATATATGCCAATTCTTTCACAAAACTTTAGCTGGTCTCTCATATGAACAATATACATGTGTAAAATATGAGCCAAGTCTGCATTTAAATTTTAAAAGCAGAACCATTTTCATTGAGATAATTCACATCATAGCAAACCTTGATTTACCTCAAATTTTTATTTTATGTAAATATTTATGTCTTAAGTGAAAATAAAGCTGAAAAGGAGTTTTTTAGATTAGTGTTAAATTGGAGGATACACGACAGCTCAATTTCTGGGAAAGATCATTTTCTAGTGCCTCCAATCTTATTTCCAAAAATGGCAGTCTTCATGCCCACTCAGTGAATTCTTTCCAGGAAAGGCTCCTTGAGAATGGCAGCTGGCTTAAAGCCATCAAAACGCTCAATTTCTATGACTGGTCATCTTTGAGAGGAGGATTATGAAACAGATGTATGGAAAATCTTATATTTACATGTGACTATAATAATTCATGTAAAGAAAGTAGAGATTAGGCTGTTTTTTTCTACATTTTCGAAAAGTCAACTTTATCTAACTGAAATAATGCAAATATATTACTTATAAATAAGAAAATTGAGTAGATATTGTCTTAAACGGATTTTATTATCTCATTGTGTTTTCTCTCTCCCCATCTTTCTTGTTTTATCATATTATTCTCATTATTATTATTATTCTTTGTCTTCTGGCAATTGTACCTCTAGGCCACCAGAGCAATACTTCTTTGTAGCCTGTCTTAATATGGAAGCTCAGCATTATTAGCAGATATTAGCAATATCTGACTGATAAGTATTTTGCTCTGGTGGCCTAGTGGTAAGAATCTGTGCTGCAATCTCAAAAGCACAGTGTTCAAATCCAATTACCCCATAGGAGAAAGATGGGTAATCTCTTCCCATGCAATTCACTGCTTCTGAAAACCCACTGGCGGTTCAGCTATGGGTGAGTTCTGATGTGACGGTACATAACAACCAACAACAACATTAGTAGCTTTCATCCCTTATTAACACAATTCCACAAAAAAAGGTGCTATTTATCTAAATCACATTATTAGTATAATCTTGACTCACCATGTAGTAAATGTAAAGTCGATGGCTAGGAAAGCCATTTTGACCAATCAGCCTACTGCACCAGTTCCTGATGAAAGGTTTCATGCTTGGTAAAGTGGAGAGTTCAGCAATGAGGAGGAAGACTTTTAACTAGATATATTGTGGTTGTGACAATATCTCAAATACAGCAGAGATTGTGATGATGCCACTGAATTGGTATTTTATTGTGTTGTACACTGTTGTTGTTAGAAGACGTCAAGTCGACTGTGACTCCTACTAGCAGCCTCCTGAAGAACATATCTGAACCTTGCTTTAACAGAGGACCTAATAAGCTTATGTTGTTGTTGTTGTTGTTGTTGTTAAGTGCCATCAAGTCGTAAACAACTCATAGTGACCTTATGAACTAAAGACCTGACACTTGTATAACTGTAACCATTTCTCCAAGTTCGTAGAGTTTCCGGAGGCAAGCTATTTCAGAAGTGGTTGCCACTCTTGCTTACAAGGTTGTTTTAATTGGGGAGCTCCACCAAACACTGTCCACCATGGGTAACTATTATCACATTGGACACATCAGTGTTACAGTGTTTAGTATCACAACAACCATGAGTTACCTCTGTACAGTAATGCACAGACTAGTGCTGTATTTAATCTTTTCCTCCCTAAACTCTGCTCTGAATCATCCTGTGGTACTGCACTGAATACATTTCACTTTATTCAGATACTAAATTATTTTTTCAAATAGTCAACGTATAAGTGAACAAAGCAGTTTGAGTGAATACATTCTAGTCAATTCTACAGGGTCCCTGCACCAGAAACAACTCGATGGCCATTTTTCAGTTAATTCTATTAATGTTAAAATGAAATATTATAATGTTTGCTCTTATATAAAAGTTGACTATCACAATACAGTTACTCTAATGTAGAACTATTTTAGTGTTATAAATATAGGAGAAACTCTTGGTTTTATAAGGTAAATGCCAACTTCACACATATCTTTTGTACCTCTCTCCTTGCCCATGGATTAAGTTATTAAACTCCAATACAAGTTTCCTCTCCAACTCTTTTCAGGGTGGAATTCTAGGCTGCCTTCCAAAATCCAGCTCCTCCTTCCTTATTTGTTGCTAAACCTAGAATTTGTTTACTGTCTATTCCTTTTGCTTTAACTGCTATCATTTGGAGAAAACATTCACTTCCTTGCTTGGGATTCCAACTTTATTTTACTCTTTGATTTCTTATCATGCTCTTCTGCAAAATTTAACCAAAATTTATGACCACCACAAAGCTCAGGTATAAGATTCTATACCAGGTCACAGCACTGGTACCCAGTTTCTAGTGAAATGATCATGTGTTTATCTTCAAAGACTAAAATTCTAAAAATATTCTTCAATATTATAGGTCATTCTAGCCATATTATCCTCCCCGCCCCATATCGCTGTTTTATTATGTACTGTGGAGTCAAAACTGACTCATAGATAACCCCTGAGTCAGTTTTCAGGGGTTATAAATATCACAGGAGGAAATTGGTCATCTTTTTCCCATAGAGCCACTGGTGAATTAGAACTGTGCCCTTAGGATGACAGCACAGTTAGTTTCCACCTAAGCCAACACCACCTAAGCCTTATCTCATACCAGACATACATTGTCTATCAGGTCAAATAAAAAGTGTTGTTGTTGTTGTTATGTGCCATCAAGTCACTTGCGACTCATAGCGAACCTATGTACAACAGTCCTAAATCCTTCTCTATCCTGTGCCAATCACACCGCTTCCGACATACCCATCCCGGTTACCCCAGTCACTGAATCAATCCATCTCATGCAGGGTCTTCCCCTCCTGTGCTGTCCCTTCACCCTCCCAAGCATGATGTTCCTCTCCAAGGACCGGTCCCTCCTTACAACATGTCCAAAGTATGTCAGATGAATTCCCAGAATCTTTGTCTCCAAGGAGCAGCCAGGTTTAACCCTCTCCTGGATGAATCTGTTTGTTTTCTTAGCAGTCCATGATACACTCAATACTCTTCTCCAGCACCATAGTTCAAAGGCGTCAATTCTCCTTCTGTCCTTCCTAGTTAATTGTCCAACTCTCTGATGCATAACAAGTGATGTTAAAGACCATGGCCTATATTAGATGCACCTTAGTCTCCAGAGAGACACCATTGATCTTCAGTACTCTGGAGGAGTCCCTAAGAGCAGACTTTCCCATCGTTAATGCTTCCTTTATTTCCTGGCTGCTGTTGCCAAGAGTTTTGACTGTGGAGCCAAGTAAACTAAAACTCTTAACCATCTCAATCTCTTCACCATCCATCCTGATGCTGCCACTTGGTCCAGTGGTGAGAATCATTGGCTTCTTGACATTGAGCCTCAATCCACATAGAAGGTTGCAGTCCTTGACCCTCTGTTGTAAGCACTTCAAGTACTCAGTTTCAGAGAGCAGGGTTGTGTCATCTGCATAACGCAGATTGTTGATAGATCGTCCACCAATCCTGATGCCTCATAGAGCCCAGCCTCTCAGATAATCTGCTCTGCATACAGGTTGAAAAGGTATGGAGACAGGATGCATCCCTGGCGTACGCTCTTCCCAATTTTGAACCATGCAGTGTTTCCTTGCTCTGTTCTGACGACTGCCTCTGGGTCCAAGTATAGGTTTCACATTAGCACATTATCAAGTGTTCTGGGATTCCCATTCTTCTCAGAGTCAGCCACAGTTTGTTATGATCCACACAGTCAAACACCTTTGCATAATTCATGAAACATGGACATTCTTCTGGTATTCCCTGCTTTCAGCTAAGATCCATCTAAATTAGCTACACTATCCCTAGTACCACAACCCCTTCTAAACCCAGCCTGGACTTCTGGCAGTTCTCTGCTGATGTGTGTAGAATAAAAGGTACAGAAAGTATCATAACTGGCTTTGCTTTGTATATCATATTTGACAAATGTCTATTCTGAGGGGACTTTTTATACTTATTTAAAGAGCCCTGGTGAATAAATATTCTTCTGGGAAAAGAACTGGAGGTGCTTTAAACTCACTGGTTGCTCCATGAGACAAAATTGTGGCTGTTTACTTCAGTAAATATTTATGATCTTAGAATCTATGGGGCAGTTTTCTTATGTCCCACAGGGTCACTATGAGTCAAAATCCATTCAACAGATACGGGTTTGGATTTCAGATTTCTTATTTGTAAAACACACAATAAGCTTTTTTTTTTTCTCAAGCTGCTGCATCTTTTATTAAAAAATTCATTTCATTATCTTTGTTCCTGCTGTCTTTTGTATTTGCAAAATTTCATAAATTGGTCTGGACTATTTAAAAGACAATTCTATTTGGTGACCAGGAGCTTTTTATGTTATGTTAAACTTATAACACCTGTAATTGTGTTGTTTTCGTTCTATTCTCCACTGATTTGGAACTATACTATTTATTTTTTTTTCTCAATGTCCATCATGGAGTCAATGCCTATAATGTGTGCTCCATAAATATTTGTTGAAGCATGAGTGAATAAATGAAAGAAAAATTCCAGAGAACATTTTTGTATTTAATGTCTAGACTTTAACAATGCTTACAAAAACTTATGCGCATCAAATAAAAATAACATTTCTCTTTTAAACTCCAATATGAATTTATTCCTTAGGATTTGGGGAAAAAATCTTTATAGTAAAAATTCTTGAAATGGCTACTGTAGAGTTTGTGTTATGTGTCATCCAGTCAGAAATGACTCACAGCAAACAATTCAGCTAATTTTCAGAAGATATGAATCACATCGGAGAAGATTGTCCATCTTTCTCCTGCAACAGAAAAGTAAAATATATCCAGTTACCATGCTTAAAACTAGCTTTTCAACTTCTCAAAATAAGCATTAATGCCTTATTCTTTTCCTAGATACCTTATATACTTATTTTAGGAACTTCAAACCACTGATTGAGTTAATAACATATTGTAAATAATCTTTTAAAATTTTAAAAACTGAAATTTCTAAGATAGTCCAACTTAGTGTTTTTCATCCCTTTCATGTGAACAGTTTGTAAAATCTAATTATGTTAATTTAACATTGTCTTAATAGATTCGGAGATTAAATGATGTAGAATGCAATTACAATAGAATTAAGACCTACATATTATCATATTTTAAATTAAACTCACTTCAACCAGTGCTCTTTTTTCTTTTTTTTTTTTTTTTTGCAATTTCCAGCATCTGCTGAATTTACTCTGTCGGTTGCATTGTCCAAATTTTGGCACAAGCATAAGAGAAGGCATATTTTTCCTACTGCCTCTCACACCCTTTGATTGGAAGGTTCCACTACTTTATTTGGACATTTTCCATTATACTTCTTATAGCATCCATATGCTAGCTTTTTATGCTTATTAATGTTTTCTTTACCCTGGGCAACCTTCCAAGTGCCTACTTTGAAATATGGAACTCCTTATTTAGTTATATAGCCAATAACTAAAAACCTCAACTAAGAAAAAATTTCCACCAGAATTTTTGAAGGTTCTGTTAAGATGAATCAATGCAGCCACTCAGTGAGTGGAGAAAAGGGTCCTATATCAGCTCAGGAAACCCACCCCATAAAGCCTCTACCAAAGAGAATGTATCAGAAGACAGAGAAGACAAACCACCAGAAGAGAACACTGTAGCCAAACTCAGCGGCAGCAGATGTTGGATAAATGCACTGTTGACTAACTTCCTTGTGAGGCTGTATTTATGTTCCTACTTATTGGGCACACTTATATTTTCCGGAGAACAGTGAATGCTGTTGATTTAACACATGTGACAGCTCTACACCACATTGTAGCCCTCTGAAATGCAAGGATGAAATATAAATATAAACTACTTTTTTAAGATAGACACTACTATAGAATACTCATACACTTTTGCTCAAAAAAAAAAAAAACATACTGTCTTTGGGGCGGGGGGAATAAACCCAACCAACTCAAAACCTGGGATATAAAGAAAAGAACAAGAAAATAAAATACAAGTTGGATGGGATAAACTATGCTGCTTCTTTTCCAGATGTCTGTCTAATTTCCTTGCCAGAAATTTCAAAGATTTGTTTCAAACTTTCCTTCGAAAAAAGTGCTTACCAATGCTTTGTGAAAGAAAAAGCAAGGCACATATAAATAACTTCATCATCTCTGAGCCATCCACAATGAACCAGACACAGCGTCGTTGCTGAGAAAACAGCAGGCCAGAGAAATCAGAGACCAGAGCTTTAGCCATTGGCAAAGCTTTGCTGGCTAGCAGGAGCAGCAGCTTTTGATCAAACTGTGAATTGACTCCTTTGTGATGATGGCATTCCATCTCCAACCTTCAGAAGGTAAACATTTTGAAATAACTGGTTCTGTCATTTGAAAAATCAAATCCAAGAAATGCTGGCCGGAAGCCAAGGCGTTGCCCCCAGATGTATAAGAAAGAGGTTGCAGAGCAGAATTAGGTTAATGGTGCACTAGCCCATGTTTGATGAGTTGGCAACTCCCATGACTACTTTGCTTTAAGTGCGCTGATGCTTGAGAGGAAAAGGCACCTATGAGACTTAACAGGAGACAAGCACCAGAAAACAATTCACAGCCTGAGATCTCAATTTCATGAATCTTTCAAAGAATAATGGACTCACAATAAAAGGAAGGTCATCTGTTGCGTTCCAGACACTATATGGATTTTAAGTGGGAAAGAGAACATTTAGTGCACTTTGTCAATTAGGTTTCAAAAAGGAGTTCAGTTCGCCGCGATCACGCACCGGGCACTCCCCGATCACGAGCTGGGCACGCCCCGTGGTGCACTCTTTCATTCGCAAACTCCTTGCCTATTAATGATTAGTAAGAGTGGGAATCCCAGAACACTTGATCGTTCTAATGCGAAACTTATACTTGGACCAGGAGGCAGTCGTCAGAACAGAACAAGGGAACACTGCATGGTTCAAAATTGGGAAGGGCGTACGCCAGGGATGCATCCTATCTCCATACCTTTTCAACCTATATGCAGAACAGATTATC
>NW_006399933.1:3058403-3072939 GCF_000299155.1 Elephantulus edwardii | reverse complement strand
GTGGTGCAGGGAATAGGAATAACATCATTGTTGATTGCCAACTCCTTTCAAAGGACTCATCAAGTGACCGGGAGGAAAAATATAAGTTGACAATTTCCAAGATCATTCCAATCTGTTTTTTATTGTCTTAAAATAAACTTTACTTAAAATAATTGTCCCCAAATTGTTTGATTTCAAATACTTTTGAAAGACATCTCAAAATCCGTGTATAATTCAACATTTAGTAGTCATTGACAAAATAACATTTGAAAACACTTTTTCAGAATTGATTGGACCATTTTCTTCCAAGATGCCTGCTTTCAAACAGCGTTCTATTCTGCAAAGCAAGCCTTAAGAGTCAGGGTAAGTGTAATTTCATTAGATCAAGGGAAGGCATGCCTTTATTTATGTGGTGTGGATTTACTCAAACTAGTTTGCATCTTGGAGTTGAAAAAAGCTAACATACCTAAAATAACCCCACAAACCACTCACTTGTGAGTCATAGATGACTGGTAGTTACCTAATGACAACAGCTACAAGAGAGAAAATGACTTCATGATAATTCTTATCCAAAATTTAAAATAAAAAATATTTTTATGCAAAACGAGTAAAAATTAGCATTCCGTTTCATTATTGAGTTTGTTGAGTATGAAGCATACACAATTTACATTATAATGCAGGAACAATTTTCATTTCAGGCGGTTTTGGAGTCATAAATTGACAGTGAAGTGTTGCTTTTGGGAGAGGTTTGCACATTCTTTATTTCTTTCACAGCAGATGATGGATTCAAACCATTAGCACAGCAATGTTATATTGATAGGATTTTATAAAGTTTGCACTATTGTTTGCTAGTATTATTTACTTTTTTGTTTTTTAATTTTTTACTAGTTTATTTACAAAATTAAAATACATTGTTTTAAAAAAAAATACATTGTTTTCAAGAACAAGTTCTTTGAATTTCCCTCACCACCCCCCATCAAATAGTACAAACACATTATTAATCCCCACTCCCGCTGCACATCCTCATCTTTTTGCTTCCAACCTCTCCCACCCCTCTTAGATCTTTATACTCATTCTACAATAATGGTTTTATACAATATTAATCCTTGTGGGATTGAGTTAGTTCACTCAGCATAATGCTCTCCAGTTCCTCCCAAGTTAGATAATATATTTTTACTTCAGGAAGCTTCGGTGGTCTAGTGGCAAGAAGTTGTGATACAATCCCAAAGATACACTGTTCAAGGTGAGCCCCTGCTCCAGGGGAGAAGGATGGCCAATCTCTTCTCCTACAATTAACTGCCTCTGAAAACCTTCCAGAGGGTCAGTTATGTATGGGCTGGTCCCCAGGATACAGGACACAACAACAACATGGAGTTCTAGTAGCCTGGGAAAGAATAGTACTGTCAGTTCAAAGGCATGAGGTGTGATTTACAGCCTCCGAAAACCCACTGCAAGATGAACTAGAGTTAGTTACCACTCAACAGCACATAACACACACACACACACACTCACACACACACTCACATACACTTATTTATTAACTAATTTTGTAGCCCAAATATGGGTAAACAAGAGCTTAGTGTATGTGATATTGCTCCTTTGACTTATCCTTTTGTTAAAATAAAAATATTGTCATTAAAATACCTCACACATTGGTTCTCACTTGTAGAATCTAAGTTCCTATAGTTTCTGTTCACCTATCACTAGCTTTGTTTTAGTAAAAATTACTTATTTTCTAATTTATTAATCAAAGCTGAAAGTCTGTTTTTAATAATGTGGCTACTGTTATGCAATGTGAAAATATCAGTGGAGGCATTTTCTTTTTTTTATAAAAAGTATACACAGTGAAAGATGTAGATTCTAGTGTGCATTTAAGTGACTTTGTCCATAGTTTTCAGTGTTTGGAGCCATTCTCACCATCCATTTTCAAATTATTCCATCACCATTAAGATAAAATCACTGCCTTCCAAACTATTTATCAACATAGATACTGTTTCATCAACAATGATTACAGTATCAACAAAATACTGTTTCTCAAATAGATTTCACAGAGATTAGTGTTGGGCCAGGAGGATAAGGATTCAAAAGAATGCACTGACCTCACCCACCTGGCTTGAACATAAACCACAATGGAATGTCCATCTCTACAATTTCCTCTCCCTGAAGGGCCTACTATAAAAACATGTCAGAATACACCCTAACGGTGACTTCCTCAGCTTGCCTTTCCAGACTGAGGAACCTCACCCAGGAGTCCCCTTAATAAAGCTACTTTTAAACATTCGTGCTCTCTGGTCCCTTTCTCCAGTTTGCCACCTTAAGACCTTACAATTAGTCTTTGAGAGAACACAACACACAAGATAAACATACTTTAATAATTTGAATAAACCATTGTTTTGTTCAAACTGACTTCTGAGAAAAGTTTATTGGAATTTATTTCCCTCCAAAAGATTGCATTTCATTGAAAATTTATAATTGTTTTGTTTTTTTCCTTCTAGTATATCATTCAGAATTCTTCTCTAGACCTTGCATCAAACCATTTAATAATGGTAGCCTGGCGTTTTAACTAAGATTCCAGAATGAATATTTAAAAATCAATCTTATGATCTGTGTAGGCAAATTACAGAAATGCTGATTGGAAATTTATGGAATTTCTTGATGGCTTGTTAGGAGCTCTAGTGATGTAATCTGCAGGGAACTATGTTGTTAATGTTAAGGTGACACCTCTCTTGGGTTAGACTCCACCAGCAATTATTTGTAATGTGATTTGCATCCTCAGAAAACCAATGGAAGATCAGCTGAGAGTTGGATTCACATAATTTGGGCATGTTCTCAGAAGCGGTCAGTCCTGGAAAAGATCATCATACTTGGAAGAATAGAAGGTCAGTACAAGAGAGGAAGACCCTGGATGAGATGGGTTGACATGGTGACTGGGACAATGGGGAAGCTTTGTCAAAGATGATGACATTTACTTGGAATACTTACTCCTTGCTGCAGGTCACATAAGGAATGTTCAGGGTCCTTTTGGCTTTATTTTCTCCAATTGATTTTTGTTGTGAGGATGAACAATTGGCTCCTCATCATGGGTAGTGTTTAACGGAGCTACCACATTGATTCTGGTTTGGAAGCAGGAGTGGAATCCACTTCCTAAACCACATGTCTCTGGAAACCTTGAGGACCTTTGTATCTAAATGCCAGTTGAGTCCAAGGGCCTATTGCCGTTGCTGTTTTTATTCCATTTTGGAAAAACATTCTTCTAAGTTGTACAGCACCCTTTTGTTAATTTGCTGTACTAAGGTAATCTGGGTTTGCTGTGAAGCTGAAGGCAAGATTCAGTGTCATTGTTCATAGGGTCTCTATGAGTCATAGACTTAAAGGCACATAACAACCCAAACAGCAATCTTCTTATTTTAAGGTCAATCTAAAATATGGACTGAAATTAAAATCAAGAAAACAAAGATTCTCACCACTAGGACAACTGACGGGATCATGATAGATGGGGAAAAGATTGAAATGTTAACAATTTTCAGTTTTCTTGGTTCCATAATCACTTCTCTTTCACCAGAAATCAGGACATTAAAAGGTGAATTGCACAGGGAAAATCTGTTGTCAGAGACCTCTCCAGAGTGCTGAAGAGTAATGATGCCAGTCTAGGGAGAATAGGATGTCCCTGATCCAAGCTATATGGTCTTTGCAAGTACTTGCTATGCATCAGAGAGCTGGACAATGACTAAAGATAACAGAAGAAGAATTGATGCCTTTGAGCTATGGTGCTGGAGAAGAGTATTGAATACACCTTGAGC
Organism: Elephantulus edwardii; assembly: GCF_000299155.1. NCBI lineage: Eukaryota > Metazoa > Chordata > Mammalia > Macroscelidea > Macroscelididae > Elephantulus > Elephantulus edwardii. The sequence goes on along the minus strand of NW_006399933.1, from coordinate 3,069,160 downwards.
CGCCAAGATTAAATATAGGTCTGTCCTAGAAAGGGTGAAATCAAGTTGCTCCTTAAAGACAAGGATTTTGAAGCTTCATCTCATATACTTTGGGCAGGTTGCCAGAAGAGGCTAATCCTTGGAGAAGAACATCATGACTGGAAGGGTGATGTCTCAGGAGAGGACGACCATGGATGAGATAGAGTGACACAGAGACTAGGGTAATGGGGGTAGGTCTGTGAGAATTAGTGAGATTGGCTCAGGATAGGACAAGATACAGAGATGTTGTACACAGAATCACTATGAGTCTCAAGTGATTCAATGGCACACAACAACAGAAGAAGAATAAAGACAAGTCTTTCAAGTACATTCACAGCTATAGCTGAATTAATGTTCAAGAGGAAAAGCAGGATATTCGGATCTTATAAAAGAACAGGTGGCATAGTTGTTTCAATGTTGTTGCTGCTGTTGTTGTTGTTATGTGCCCTCGAGTCATTTGCGACTCATAGCGACCCTATGTACAACAGCCCTAAATCCTGCTCTATCCTGTGCCAATCGCATTGCCTCTGACACACCCATTCCGATTACTCCAGTCACTGAATCAATCCACCTCATAGAGGGTCTTCCCCTCCTGTGCTGTCCCTCTACTCTACCCAGCATGATGTCCCTCTCCAAAGACCTGTCTCTCCTTGAAACATGTCCAAAGTATGTCAGACAAAGCCCCAGAATCTTTGCCTCCAAGGAGTAGCCTGGTTTAACCCTCTCTAGGATGAATCTGTTTGTTTTCTTGGCAGTCCATGTACATTCAATACTCTTCTCCAGCACCACAGCTCAAAGGCGTCAATTCTCCTTCTGTCCTCCCTAGTCATTGTCCAGCTCTCTGATGCATAACAAGCGATTGCAAAGACCACGGCCTGTATCAGGCACACCTTCGTCTCCAAAGAGACACTGTTGCTCTTGAGTATTTTAGAGAGATCCCTAACAGCAGACTTTTCCATCTCAATACGTTTTTTTTATTTCCTGGCTGCTGGTGCCAAGAGTGTTGACTGTGGAGCCGAGCAAACTGAAGCTGTGAACAATCTCAATCTCTTCGCCATCCATCCTGATGCTACCAATTGGTCCAGTGGTGAGAATCTTTGTCTTCTTGACATTGAGCCTCAGTTCATACTGAAGGCTGCAGTCCTTGACCCTCTGCAGGAAGTGCATGAGGTCCTCCTCACTTTCAGGGAGCAAGGTTGTGTCATCTGCATAATGCAGATTGTTGATAGATCTTCCACCAATCCTAACGCCATGCGTCTCCTCATAGAGCCCAGCCTCTCAGATAATCTGCTCTGCATACAGGTTGAAAAGGTATGGAGATAGGACACATCCCTGGCGCACACCCTTCCCAATTTTGAACCACTCAGTGTTGCCCTGCTCTGTTCTGAGGACTGCCTCTTGGTCCAAATGTAGGTTTCGCATTAGCACGATTAAATGTTCTAGGATTCCCATTCTTCTCAGAGTCAGCCACAGTTTGTTATGATCCACGCCGTCAAATGCCTTTGCATAATCAATGAAACACAGATAGACATTCTTCTGGTATTCTCTGCTTTCAGCTAAAATCCATCTAACATCGGCTACAATATCCCTGTCAGACACTCCTAAACATTCAGATTAAGACAGACTAGGAAGAAGGATTGGCCATCCACTTCTGAAATAGCAGGCCTCTGAAAACCCTATGTACAAAACCTATGTTTCAGTGTTAGACAATTTAAAAAACAAACAAACAAACAAACAAAAAAAATGGACCGTGGCTTGGATCCACCTGTCACTCTCGTGGAATAAAACAAGCAACTGTGTCTGTAAAGATTTAGACCTTTGGGAGCACTTCAGTGCAGTTCAACTCTGCCCTACTGGGTTGTTATGAGTCAGATTCTACCCAATGGTAGCAGGTTTGGTTTTAGTTTGGAGATCGTGGGGATATTTTTAGAAGTATTCGTGTATGATCTCCAAAGGTTAAATTTGGAACAACTAAGTAAACAAAAAACCCCTCACTCTTCTGGAATAAGAGGGAAATATCCCGTTAAAATGCAGTCAGTCCTTAACAGCTATGCTCTTAGTTTCAGGATTATGTTCATCAGATTATTGAAAGAATAATATGATATTTTACTTAAAGAGACCCTTTATTGTCATTTACATGGAATATAAAAATGCTATTTACAAAGTCAAATAACCATGATTTTTCAAAATGAAAATAAGTACGAGTATTCCACTGGTTTACATTTTGTCAAATTTCTGTAATGTCTAACTTAATAAAAAAAAAATAGCTAGGTTCTCATTCCAGCTGCAGTTATAATGTTACACATGTCTTGGTACCTCTGAAAATTTTTCCAGGCACTTGTGTGACATTTATGATATTTGAAAAAGCAAATAATAGCATTATTTCATGATAATTTTGGATGCCAATTGAGCAAAACTGATCTCATGGGATATCCCTTAACTATACAGATTATGAAGACAAACAAATGAGGAAGAGGAAGCACAGAAAAGGCTGAGTTGTTAGCTATCCAAATTACTCTGTTATTGGAGAGGCGTCATTCCCAATGTTAAGATGTATATTTAATTCTGTGAGTAAGAGGAAAGACGTAATAAACTAAAGCATGTGTTTTCATTCACTATGGAGAAATTTTTTTAAAAATCCAGTTTTTTACCAAATACTTGCATGAAGAAATATATAAAAATGTCTTTATTTCCTTGAGAGCATTTTATTCTTTAGTTTCCTGACCTATAGTTTGAAGATGTTGATAAAACAGTAAGATTTTCAAAGTTATTGTTCAAAAACAATTACTCCTCACTAAAACTCTGCAATAGGAGTTCAATTATCAACCAGTGAATGGTTTCAGCTGTCATTTGCCTTTTTTTTTTTTTTGTAATGAACTAACTGCCCATCATTTTTTTGAAGAAGTTTGCAAATACTTTTTTGTTTCTTCACAAAAATCAGAGAGAAAATATAGGACAGATGGACATGATCTCTTCGTGGATGTGTAGTTAAAATAATTTTCTCCATGATTACCGTGTTCCTCAGCTTTAATAGTCAGAGTCCTGCTAGAGTAAATAGCTCCTGGATATGATTACCTAAATCCTCAGGTAGGAGAAGGGGAGGATGTGAAATGAGTGAAAGATTGATTGACCCACATACATTGCATTTTTATGTTTTTTGCTCTTTTGTTACTGTTTTTCTAGGACTTGGATTTTGAAAGGGATCTCCAATGACTTAGTGGTTGCACTGACAATCTAAAGGCACATAGTTAAAATCCACTAGCTGCTCTGTGGAAGATGGGCCATCTCCTCCCATGCAATTCACCGCCTCTGAAAACCCACAAAATGTTCAGCTATGAGTTGGTTTCTATTTGAGGGCACATAACAAAACAAAAACCTATTTCATAATTTCTTTTTTACCTAAATAAAATAGCTAGCTCAGAGTTTCTCAAGTTGAATGAACTGAAAAACAAATTCAAGCCTTGAGTTGCAATGCTGAGAGATGCCATTGGTAAAATCTTGAATGATCGAGGAAGCACCAGAATGCAAAGAGTCACTGCGCCAACATGAATTGTCATTGAAAAATTTCCAAAAAGTATCATATGAAAATAAGCCAATGGTAACAAAGGAAGAACTTCAAGCTGCCTTGAAGACATTTGGTAAAAATTCACAGTTAAGATAAACTTAACAAAACCAATATGCATTACTTTTTTATAAATGTATTCTCCATTCCCAGGTCAATGCTGGTCCTGTGGAAATAATTTAATAGATAAATAAATAACAATTATATCAATTGAAAATGAATAGAGAACACAGCTATTGTATTTAAAAAGTGAATGATTTTTTTTATATTTAAAATTCATTTTATTCCCCACCATGTGCTGTATCTGATCATGCAGATATCTTAATAAGCATTGCTCTTTTCCCATCTGCTCTGAAGGAGAGCATCCGTTTTTAAAATTTTCCCAAATGATGCTAGACAACTCTTAAATTTTTGCTATAGAAAGAACTTGGTGAATAAAAAACCCTCAAACCCATTCCTTTTCATGTGAACCTAATTCATAGCTATCCTTTGCAACAGAATAGAATTGATTGCCCCATAGATTTTCAAGGTTCTACTATTTATGGAAAGACATAAACACAACTCTCTCCTGAAGAAGTTTATGGGTTCAAACTGCTTATCTTTCCAATAAGTATAAAATAATTTTAACCACCGCACCACACTGCTCTTTATATGTTTTGTTCGAGTCATTAAGTCACATACCCTATGTAATCAGCAACTCTGTGGACACACTTGTCCTATTCTGTTCTATCCTCTTCATCTCTGACACACTTAAACCCACTGCTATAGTCACTGTGTCAATCTATCTGGTTGGAGGACTTCCTCTCCTTTTCTGACCCTCCACCATGATATATCCCTTTTCAGGAAATAGCCTCTTTTGGTAACATCTCCAAAGTGTGAGAGTTGAAGATGCACTATCTTTACCTCTAAGAAGCACTCTGTCTGAACGTTCTCTAAGACATGTATATTTGTTCTCTTAGCAGTCTATGGGATATTCAGCACTCTTCTCCAACTTCAAAACTCACAGGCATCAATCCTTACTGTCATCCTTATTCATTGGCCAGATCACAGATACATAGAAAGTGATTTAAAAGACCATGGCCTGAATCAGGAGCGCCTTAGTCTTCAGAGTGACATTATTGCAGTAAGCTTAAGCATCTCTTCTTTTTCAGGTTCTCAAATAGACTGTAAGAAGGAGCCATACTGCATGCCTTACTGCGGGACACACACACAAGCCAGCGTCCAGGAATGTTCCCACTAAGTTTTTACAGTGCTCAGATCAAAGGGGGCTCTTTGCCACATTTTACACACAGATCACTGCCCTTATCGCACTATATCTATGCATAGTTAAACGTAAGAATTCAGTGTAAAACTACTGCACTTGCTCAGAAATGGTGGCAGTCTGGCTAAAACTGCTTATTTATATAAAGCATATTACAGGTTAGCACCAATCTGACTATGGAGTAAGTACAATACATTGCAGTCAGGTGGAGAATGCTTGAACACGACAATGAGTGGAATGAGTACTATGACGGGGAAATAAAGCACAAATGACACATGAACAAAGTGCTGGCAAAACTCTTAACTCTATTGGATTTAAGTCTATGGTTCTAAAAAAAAAAAAACTGGTATGTAAACATGTTCACGTATTGCCGTGCAATTACATTCTTAACTTCATCATGTCTATTAAACACACATGATATAATTTCCCTCTCTGCTAAAAAAAAATAATCATTACCTGTGGAGTTAGAGCTGACCCATAGCTGACCCTTCATTGGGTTTTTCCCCTTGTATTTTTATAAATTAAAAAAAAAATTGTTGTTGTTTACTGTTGAATCAGATCCAACTGGTACAGGAGGAGATATTTTCCTTCTCCAGCAGAGCATCTGGTGGATTCAAACCATGTGCCTTTGGTCTTACTGTGAGGCTTCTTGCCACTAGGCCACCAGAGCTCCCCTTTATTGGATTTTGGAGACTATAGATCACATGGGAAGACATTGCCTATCTTTCTCATGAAGAGTAGCTGATGATTGAACCATCTATCTTTGGGTGACCAGTATAGCTCCTTATCCAGTAGGCTACGAGAGAGTTTTCCTTTTTGTGACCTTAAAAAACAAACATGCAAACAAACCACACACACACACACACACTCTACATTGCAGTCCCCACCAGGGAGGATAGTACCCCTTTTCTCCCATGGAACCCCTCATAGATTGGAACCACCAGAGAAGTGTGGCCTTTCGGTCAGCAGCACAACTTTGTCTTTTATAAAGTCTCTTTGAAACCCGAATCGGTGAATTCTGAGCAAAGTGAGGTTCCTCCAAGCTTATCTTCAAAACAGTTTCAGCCACCAGTAAATACATGTTTTATATGTGTTTCTGTTTAAAAACAACTTACATATTATACATTTATTTATATTTAACTCAAAGTCAATAACACAGCTCATGCCTTAACAAAGGTTAGAAAACCCATATTTTCGGCATATTTCTCTAGCCCTGTTAATCTTAAAAATACCAGACAACTCTTAAATTTGTGAATAGGGGTCATTTTAAATGCTGAACTCATCAAGAAAAAGCACAACAATAAGAAAAATGTGGCATTCATTAGACCATGAAAAGTCTGCAGTATGCAGGGTGAAGCAGAAGACAGAATGCAACTGAGCTCTGCTACAAATAAGTATGTCAGATGACAAATATTTGTCTACACTGAGCATGTTCATGAATGAACTCAAGAGCTCCGTGAGTATTGATCATAGAATTACAAATACATTTAGGAAGCAAGCAATTTCAAGTCTGTGGATGATCAGAATTGGCTTTATCTTGAGGTGAGCAGGTATTCTTTCTTGGCACATAAAATGGTACATTCCTGACCAACAACATCTAGATTTTGATGCCCAAACACGTCTGGACAAGTGTGAGTGAAAGATGAGATGACGATGGTGGAAGGCCATAACTTTGGAAATGTGCTTGCAGAGACTGAATTCGTCAACTAGCTAGGTGTCAATGGCATATGAGGTCTAATCTCACATTTAAAAAAAAATAATCAAAGATTCCAAGAAACATGAGTGAATGAAATAGTAGGATTCTAAAGTTTGTTTCTTTTGGCTCAGTGCTTTCTGATGACAAAATTTGGGGGATTCTCATAAATTTTTTTCTCATAAGTTATGTGAGAAGAAGTCCTGAAATTAATAATTTGAGAACCTCTCTAGTGTGATACGTTTTCTCTTGTTGTTAAGAATCATCAAATCGAGTATGACCCATAGCAACCCTATGAATGACAGAGCGGAGCACTGTTCTTTCTTGCACCATCATTACAATTCCTGACACATTAGAGCCCATTGCAGTAGTGACCATGCCAATCCACCTGGTCGAGAGTCTTCCTTCCCTTCTGAGCATCATGTTCCTCTCCAAGGAATAGCCCTTTCTAGAAGAATGCCTGAAGTAAATGAAGCAAGGCTTCATCATCCTTACTTCCAAAGAGCACTCAGGCTGTACCCTCTCCAAGATGTAGTTGTTTGTTCTCTTGACTATCCATGGGATGTTCAGTGTTCTTCTCCAATATGACACCTCAAAGGCATCAATTCTTCTACTATAATTTTTTTTTATTGTCCAGCTTTTAGATACATAACAAGTGATCAGAAAGACCATGTCCTTAATCAGACACACCTTCATCCTCAAACTGACATCATAACTCCTCAATAATTTTGAGAGGTCCCTAACTGCAGACTGTCCAAATGCAATACTTCTTACTTCCTGACTACTGGTACCAAGGGGGTTAATTGTGGATCCAAGCAAGATGAACATGTTGACAGTTTCAATCTTTCCTCCTTCTATCATGATGCTGCCTATGGCCTAGTGGTGAGACTCTTTGTTTCCTTGACATTGAGATGCAATCCATGTTGAAGGCTGTATTCTTTGATCTTCTGCAACAAGTGCACCAAGTCTTCCTCACTTTCATCAAGCAAGGTTTTGTTACTCGCATAACTTGAGCTGTTGGTATTTTCTCTTATTTCATTATGTGTTGTCGTTATGTGCCATCAAGTCGTTTGCGACTCATAGCGACCCTGTGTACAAGAGCTCTAAACGCTGTTCTGTCCTGTGCCAATCTAGCCATCAAAAACGAACTTATTCCCACTGCTCCAGTAACAGAATCAATCCATCTCATCGAAGGTCTTCCTCTCCTTCGCCATACCTCCACTCTGCCAAACATGATGGTCAAGGACCAGTCCCTCCTTGCAACATGCCCAAAGTATGTCAGACGAAGCTTCAGAATCCTTGACTCCAATGAGCATTCCGGCTTCACCCTCTTCAGGACAAACTTGTTTGTTCTCCTAGCAGTCCATGGTATATTCAACATTCTTCTCTAGCACCACAGCTCAAAGGCATCAATTCTCTTTCTATCAACACTATTCACTGTCCAACTCTCTGATGCATAGCACGTAATTGCGAAGACTATAGCTGGGATCAGGCACACCTTAGTCTCCAGCCTGATGTCGTTGCTCTTCAATACTCTTGAGAGGTCCTTCGCAGATGACTTTCCCAATGCCGTTCATCTCTTGATTTCCTGGCTACTGTTACCAAGAGTGTTGATTGTGGAGCCAAGCAAACTAAAACTGTTAACTAACTCAATCTCTTCACCATCTATACTGATGCTGCCAAATGGCCCATTGGTGAGAATCTTTGTTTTCTTGATGTTGAGCTTGAATCCATATAGGAGGCTGCAGTCCTTGACCTTCTGCAGCAAGCACTTCAGGTCCTCCTGAGTTTCAGCAAGCAGGGTTGTGTCATCTGCATAACTCAGGTTGTTGACAACTCTTCCACCAATCCATTTGCCACATTCCTCTGTATAGCCCATCATCTCAGATTATCTGTTCTGCATACAGATTGAAAAGGTATGGGGACAGATCACATCCCTGACAGACGTCCTTCTTGATTTTGAACTATGTAGTGTCTCCTTGCTCTGTTCTGACGACTGCCTCTTGCTCCAAGTATAGGTTTCACATTAGCACAATCAAATGTTCTGGGATTCCCATTCTTCTCAGAGTCTGCCATAGCTTGTTGTAATCCACACAGTCAAAAGCCTTTGTATAGTCAATGAAGCACAGATAGACATTCTTCTGGTATTCTTTGCTTTCTGCCAAGATCCATCTAACATTAGCTATAATATCCCTAGTACTACGACCTCTTCTAAATCCAGTCTGTACATCTGGCAGTTCTCTGTTGACATATTGTTTCAAATGTTTTTGGATAATTTTCAGCAGAATCTTGCTTGCATGTGATATTAATGATATTGTTCAATAATTTCTTCACTCTGTTGGGTCACCTTTCTTTGGAATGGGAACAAATATTGATCTTTTCCAGTCAGTGGGCCAGCTGGCTGTTCTCCAGATTTCTTGGCATAACTTAGCATATCCAGGGCAGTGTCTGTCTGTTGAAATATGTCATTTGGTATGCTGTCAACTCCTGAAGCCTTGTGTTTTGCAAATTCCTTCAGAGCAATTTGAATTTCCTCCTTCATCACCATAGGCTCTTGCTCATATGTCATTTTATTCTGTATCAGCCAATTCCTTCTGATACAGTGTCTCTGTGTATTCCTTCAATCTTCTCTTGATACCTCCTGGATCATTTAACATTCTACCCAAAGTATCCTTAAGTATTGCCACCTGTGGCTTGAATTTGTTTTTCAACTCCTTCAGCTTAAGAAACGCTGAGCGAGTTCGGCACTTTTGATTTTGTGACTCCAGCTCTCTGTACATTTCATTATAGTATCTCGCTTTGTTGTCCCTGGCTGCCTTTTGAAATTTTCTGTTCAGCTATTTGATTTCTTGGTTTCTCCCTTTAGCTTTGGCTTCTCGGCGCTCTAATGCAATATTCAGAGTCTCATCTGACATCCATCTTGGTCTTCTTTTTCAACCTTTGTAATGATCTTTTGCATTAGTTTTACAAAATGTTTAATGGTTGACTGCTAGCCAAAAGACTGTGGCTTGAATCCACTAGTTGTACTGAGGGATAAAGATGGGGTTGTTTGTTTCTATAAAGATTCCAGACTCAGAAAACCTATAGGACACTACTACTTTGTCCTTTATGGTTGCTATGTGTCAGAAAGAACGTGAAAGCCATTAGTTTAGTTTTAGAATTGGTTATATAAAGCTTTATAAAATTTCTGGTTTATTGTGTGTGTGAACTAATAGTCAGGATGGCTTTATGCAATTGAATCAGCTCTGGTTTTATTTAGTTTTGTTTTGTTTAAGGATTTGAGATTTATAGCTTCTTATGCTCAAATGTTTTAAACGTTTAAAAGAGTATCAGCAATGAAGATAAGCACCTTTAACCCATAGTATATTAATTTAAAGACAGTAGCTTCCTGGAAATGTTGGGAGAAATAATATTTGACAACTAAAACAAGTTTCCCCCTGTTGTTCTCCATTGAAGTCTTGCTTATTTGTTTATTCCCTGTTATTTTCTTCGTTTTATTGACCCAGTGTGAGATAATGTTCACTAAAATTAATTTTAAAAAAAGAATAGATTGACTTATAAAAGAAATAATATCATTCATGTGTAATGTATCCTTAAAACAACCAACCGTATGAGACCCAATGGTCAATATTTACCTAAAAACAAAGATGAGTAGACAACGAGGAGAAGGGAAACCAGATCAATGGACACAGAACGGAGATAAATGAGAAGGCTGACCGGCACACTGTGAACACTGGAATCAATGTCATGGAACAATTTTCAGAAAAAAAAAAAAATGGTTAAATGGGAACCTAATGTTCTGTGTAAGCTTTCAGCTAAAACACAAAAACATTGTTTGAAATAAGAAAGAGAAAAGAAAAAAAATATTACTTTCACTAGAGCACACATTAGCCTTTTCTATTCTGGGTTAACCACAGCACCTAACAAGCAGCACATAATAAACCAAGCCAAAAAAGACCTTTGACCTTGAGTTCTTCCCAGTGAGCAGTATAATATTTAACACACTGAGCCATCAGAGCTCCTTAGCACATAGTAGGCATTCAGTAATTTACTGGTAAATAGTTAATTAAGGTAGCTCCTTTGGCCTTTGTGGTAGGGAATTGTGCTGCCTATATGCAGAACAGATCATCCGGGAGGTTGGGCTCTATGAGGAGAAATGTGGGGTCAGGATTGGTGGACGATTTATCAACAATCTGCGTTATGCGGATGACACAACCCTGCTT
>NW_006399933.1:3045219-3057758 GCF_000299155.1 Elephantulus edwardii | reverse complement strand
GGGAGTGTCAGAGACAGTGCGATTGGCACAGGACAGAGCTGAGTTTAGGGCTGTTGTACATAGGGTCGCTATGAGTTGCAGGCGACTCGACGGCACATAACAACAACAACAACATGTAAAGGCAGGTGGTTCGAATCTATCAGCTGCTCCACTGCAGGAAGATGGGCAATCACTTCCTTGCATCACAGTCTCTGCAAACCTGCTGGAGGGTGACCAGTGACTTGGTTCAAACTCAGGGAGTTGGGTTTGTTCTTTCAGAAATTAAACTTATTTTATTAATATTTACCACTAGAGGGCATTTTCCTTCCATCTTAAAAATCGGTGCTCTTTTTGTTTGCGTTGTTTTTAAGCAAAAAACACGATTTCTCTGCAAAAAGAAAACATTCAATGTCAATCATTTCAAGTGATTAAAAGCACATATCCTTTATGCTACATATTAAAGCACAAATGTTAAGCACACATATTTTATAGTAAAACAGAAAGCCAAACCTGTGCAAAGAAGAAAACATGTCAGAGAAGGAATATTCAAATGTTTTCACTAAAATGAGCAGTAAACAAAGAAACAAAAAGAGTCTATCCTATCAAAGACAGAATCTTGTAAAACATGGAAAAACAAGATGTTCTCATCAAGTTCAGGTACTCAGAGGCTGCACTGTCTATATGTATATGGTTGTCAAAAATATTTCTCCAATATAAAGTGGATATAAGAGCTCAACATTTTGTATTTAAATTCTTTAGGTGATCTAATGTTACGTTACCTTTTTGATAAGACAAAGGAAAAGAGAAAGAACTTTAGATTATGTCAAAGAACAGCATTTTTCCATAAAAAAAAAGACGAAAGAGTCCACAGATGGGGGTTGTTAAGAAGGTACTTGTGACTGGGTTCTTTTGGAAGCTGGCTCTCAGATTGAGTGAGTCTGCAAGATGTTCCTTAAGAATGCCTTTGAGATCAACACCTGTGGGAGGGGCAGGAAGCAGGGTTTGGCAGAGACAGCAGTCCAGCTGTGAAAGTTGACAGAAGTCAACCCCACAAGAAGCCCTGAAGCTAAAATAGCCCATTAGAGTTATACAGTTAGACTGGAATAACTGGCTCTTACAGTCCTGTCTTCATCACTCATTGGACGTGGAACCCCAGGGAACTTGCTCCATTTGGGGGAGGGGGCAGCATTTTTTTTACAGTGGAGGAATCTCTGATGAAGGTGGCAGCTGAAAACCAGGTGATCTTTGATGGGGGTTTTGGGTGGTGCCTGGCTGTGTCCATCACAGCTTTATACAGAACATTTACATGAATCACTCATTAAAAAGGTGGTTTTGTAACTGGTTACTGTAGTTAAGAACAAGATATATTTTGTAGAGCAAATAGAGTTGCTACAACCTAATATTTAAATTTTTTAAGCACATGGGGTGCACTAGCTAAGTGCTTGACTGCTAACCAAAAGCTGTGTTCATTTGAACACATCTCAGTGGGGAAAAAGAGTTTGGCTGCCATAAACATTACAGAAAGCCATTTATGGCAATTCAATTTTGTTAAAAGGATCAGCATGAGTAGAAACACTCAATGGTGTGTAACAATGCAGTTATAATTAATATTTAATTAAGGAATTGTGAGAAAATTATTGCATTCTCCTGCATAGGGAGAAATACTTTGTAAGTGGGATAAAAAGTTATTGAAATAATTAAATATTAATTTGGTTATCATCCTTAGTTATGTATTTTGCATGTTTGGTTTTTCAATATTGTTATTGTCCTTGAGTTGTTATGTGCTGTTGAGTCGCCTGCAACTCATAGTGGCCCTGTGTACAACAGCCCTAAACCCTGCTCTATCCTGTGCCATTTTTATATTCTCTGACACACCTACCCCCATTACCCCAGTCACTGAATCAATCCAGCACATAAAGGGTCTTCTTCTCTTGTGCTGTCCCTCCACCCTCCCAAGCACGGCATCCCTCTCCAAGGACCAGTCCCTCCTTGGACCATGTCCAAAGTATGTCAGATGAAGCTTCGGAATCCTTGCTTCTAAGGAGTAGCCTGGTCTCACTCTCTCTAGGCTGAATTTGTTTGTTCTCCTAGCAGCCCAGGGTGTACTCAATACTCTTCTACACCACAGCTCAAAGGCATCAATTCTCCTTCTATGGTTTTAAACATTAATTTCACACCACTTAGTAACTAATTGGCCAGAAGTTACAAGACAAGTAATTCAAGAAGAACAACAACAATAACAAGAATCAAAATGTGTCTCAAGACCAGAAGTTGCTGGAAATGTTTAAGGTGAAAAGGCATCACTTGTTTTCCTTGTCCCTTCTTCTCATTTTACCTTTTGTTGTTGCTTTTATTGTTGTTTGGTATGTTCGGTGGAGTTGGAATCAATTTACAGAAGACTCATCAGTGGGTTCGTGAGGAGATTGCTGGTCTTTCTTCCATAAGCACCTGGTGAATTTGAACCTCTTACCTTTGGGTAATGGAGATAGGTGTGTCAGAAACAATAAGATCCGGCACATGATAAAGCAGGGTTTAGGGCTGTTGTACACGGGGTCACTATGAGTCGCAGGTGACTTGATGGCACATAACAGCTACAACCACCGCCTTTGGGTTGACAATCAAAGCCTTATGTTTTAGAAAACATTACTTACGCATTTGGAAGCAGAATAAAATCCCAAGACAGTAATTATTTTCAACAATGCTCTAATTCTGGTCCAAAGAAGAACTAACTTTCGTTGCTAAATTCAGAGTAATCCTGTGCATGTGTTTAATGTCAGTTTCCAGAAGATGGCACTCTTGCTCCTCAATAAGGAACTTGGAGGCTCTGAAACCCAACAACCTATGAGTAAATGGAAGAGCTCGCTTGGAAAGAGTATAATAAAGAAGGCGCCTGCAGCTTGTTTATCTGAACTGATTGAGATGCTTTACATGCAGGTGCAACTAATTCTTTCAAGATGTAATGAGGCTCAATAAATCCTCCTCCTGCAATATCTTCGCAGGTTTTTGGGGTTGAATTTGCTTTTTGTGAGATGGAAAGAGCAGAGTAGATCAGCACCCCACAGTATGTTTAAGCAATAAGCTTTCTGCCCCATTGTCTCATGGCAAGCTGACTGGGATGCAATTTCCTTTTTCCTGTTCTTAAAATTAGCTGATGAGAGCAAGGCCCCCTCCAGGTGAGCTTACATGCTCCCACTCACCAGTATTTCTTTTTTTTCCACCAGAAGTAGGTACTCAAAGAACCATGCCTTCAAAGTTGTTATTCTCAACTTTTTGTACAAGGGAATTCACTCGACCACTATATATTCTCTTTCTAGAGCTCTGGTGGCCTACTGGCAAGAAGCTGTGCTATAATCCCAAAGGCACACGGTTTGAGGCCTTCCGTGGGAGAAGGATGGGCAATCTCCTCCTGTGCAATGAACTGCCTCTGAAAACCTGCTGGAGGCTCATCTATGGGTCAGTTCCGACTCTATGGTACACTACAACAACAACATATCTACCACTGGGTCTTATTAGTAGAACAAAGCATTTATTTGTTCTTCATTATCATCTTAACAATTGTATAAATTATGAGGCTATGCATTTAAGACTTTCATAGTGATTACGAAGATTCCAAAGAACAGCATTCAATTATTTATGCAGACAATTAACTATGTTTGTTTATTTATCTAATTAAAGATAGTTCACATTTCTTTCAAACTGGACGTCCATCTAGTGACCATGATTTCCAGTCATCATTTTTTTCCAATTCTTAGAAATTGTAGAATCTCAGATAAAATTAACTAAGACTACTAGAGGCAAGGGTTTTGACACTTTGTCTCACCGACTTTGGGCATAAAGCAGGAGGGACCAGTCTTTGGAGAAGGACATCATGGAAGGGTCGAGGGCAGTGCATGAGAAGAAGACCCTGGAGGGGATGGATTGACACAATCATGGGGTAATGAGGATAGATGTGTCAGAGACAGTGAGATTGGCTCGGGATAGAGCAGAGTTCAGAGCTATTATTGCACCTAGGTTGCTATGAATCATTGTTGACTAGATGGCACCTAACAGCAACAACAAATGCTGTTAATTAAATGTCTTTCTGTGAGCAGTAGTAGAAATAATAGAGCCATTGGACTTCTACAGATTATTGTTATTTCAAGACACGTATCATATGCCCACTGATAAGCTCTGAGTCTCAGCTCTTCCCTGTACTTCAAGTTTAGAAATTAGTAGCTGCTCATGATAATGGATGGGGAAAAAAATGTAGAGACCTTCCAGTCATGAAAATTACTTCGTATTGACATCTACCTCCTTCAACACTCATCTTTCCTTTTGCTCACTCATTCATAGCTAATAGTGACTGGACTGTTTGGTCTAGCAGCACAATATGCCCGCTCCAGTTTCCCCCTCTCTAACTGTGCAGTGGAGCTCAGGTGACCTAGCCCCTAGGATGTTGCCTTGCTGGAGAAAGGCCTATCTGGCAGTTAACAATCCAAACACCTCTGACTGTTCGAATTCAGTACCTGCTCTGTCAGATACAGAGGATCAATCTCCTCTCAATAAGGCTAACAATTTTGGAAACTCAACAGAGGGTCACTATGTTCAAATTTTAGACAGATTTTTTAATATCATAATGTGCATCATAGATATACTTTCACCTATTAGGAGACTATGTGAATTTAAATTCGCATTATTGATACTTTTTCATAAAGATTTTATCCTTGGCCAAATTTTAACAACATTTGAGTTGTAAAAAAATCCTGACCCAGGAAATACCACGAACAAATTATATCATAAAATCTGAGTGTGAGGCTCAAGCCTCAATGCCTTTTGAATAAATTTCAACACAACAATGATTGCTACTCACTGTTTCACGGGTGTTATTTCTCCTCTTCTGTTGTTTCTCTTTGAAGGTGCTATTGCTAAGGTCATTTCATTGACTCTGAACACACCAGTTTTGATTTATTGAAGCGTTCTTGTTTTGTCTTTGAATGTCTAGATATTCAATGGGTTTGGCTAGTTGAGGGTCTCAATCTGGAAGTACAGGTAGCTCTATCATTCATTGGTCTTTTAACTTAGTTTAGTTTTCAATAATCATGTAAGAAAGATAAAATTTGATTTCTCTTTAGAGATACCATTTCTTTTCCCTTTAAACCTATTTTCCAATTTTCTCCACAAAACCAGCTTGAAAAGCATATTCCATCTTCCTCCCTGGGTTGCTTCTACTTTGAGACAAACTCTAATGTTGTAGTTTGTATTTGTGGAGGTGGGCTTAGGATAGGGAATAGAAGAGCAGCAGGGAGTGTAAGCAGGCTAATTCCCTTTGTGAGACTCCCAAATAATTCTACCTTGACTGTTCCAGCTCCTTTCCATAGCACTATGAATGACATCCAAGTCCCGTAAATTACATTTATCTGTCATGAACTATAACTATAGCCATTTTTTTTCTTCTTTTGGTCTCTCAGGTATTCCTTGTAATTTTAATCTTCTGAAATTTCCTTCAAATTTTTGAGCATTGTCTTATAATGACTTAGTTTAAAAATGTCAGCAGTTTACTCTTAAACAATTCAAGAGTTAAAGGCACAAAGCACTCATGGAATTAAAAGAAAATTTATTTAAAACTTTTTTTCCAGTCTATTTACTGATTTTTTTTCCCCCTTCTAAAACCTTTTTTTTTCTATTCACAAAGGAAAAGCTCCAGTCCGTCTTTTAATTTTTTTTGAAAAATTCCTGACATTACAGAACTAAACTGAAATGTATTAATATTCCACTCTTACATATCCATGACAAACAGGAAAAAAATTTCATGAGCAAAAAAAAAAACCCAAAAAACAAAACAACCAAAACAGGTAGAAGCTTATAAAACTAAATATGGATCTCAGCATCAACAGCTGAACAGAGAAAGGAATTAAAACGCTTTAATTAAAAAAAAAAACACGAGTGGATGATAAAGTGTAGAAACTGAAAATTTACAAACTATTTAAAACCTGGAATCGCTGACTGTTCAGAAACTACACAGATGGATCATGGGTGGTGGTGAACAGCAGAAAAGGGATTATGGATGAATCTGCATTGTTCTAGCTGCTCCCCATGCCACCCGTCTCCGAGGAAAGCCTGACATTGATTAGATACTGAGCCAGGCTAATGCTGGCAGCAGATCCAGTGATGGTAACCTGCCTATCAGTAGATCCTTCCACTGGGTTCACAATTTTGATCTGCGCCCCAGACATCTGACGGATCTCATTGATTTTGGCGCCTTGACGCCCGATTATGCAGCCAATCAAATCATTTGGAATGGTGAGTTCATGAGAAGTAGTCTGAGCAGATGCATCTGAACCTGCCCAATAGCCTTTCACCTCTGGAGAGCTGGATTCAATGCCACTGAATCCGGTGTTGCCATGCGTCATAGGAAAATGAGACTGTTGCATTGCCAACTGATGCAGCTTGGTCAAATCTGGCTGTGGAATGGCATACTGTCCTTGAATGGTATAGGCCTGACCACCTGCAAAGATGACTGGAGAACTGGACGGCTTGGGCCGGTACGGGATGGTCACGCCCTTCGGGGGGGACTGGGAGAGAGTCTCCAACATGACCACGCAGATCTGTTTGACACACTCAATGATGGATTGCGGAATGCCAGCGATAGTGATGGCCCGCTCAGTTGAGTTGGGGAGCATATCCCCCGCCACCTGGACCTGAGCCCCTGTACTCTCTCGTATTTCCTTGATCTTGCAACCACCTTTTCCAATGAGAGAGCCACACTGACTAGCAGGAACCACCAGCCTCAGGGTTACTGGAGGTCTACTGGAAAAATATGGAACGCTTCACGAATTTGCGTGTCATCCTTGCGCAGGGGCCATGCTAATCTTCTCTGTATCGTTCCAATTTTAGTATATGTGCTGCCGAAGCGAGCACCCTTCTAAAACTTTTGATTCCTAGACTTTATTATCTGCTGACTTTGAATTTACAGGTCACATAAATAGTTGTGGACATTTATTTTGTGAGATAGATATAGACATAAATATAGATATATAGAGGTAGCTTGGGAAGACATAGTGAAGTATTATATTCTTTAAAAGTGTTCAAAGAGTTGGAGTCAGAAAATCAAAAGGGTTGAACTCATCCAGCATTTCTTAAGCTGAAGAAACTGAAGAACAAATTCAAAGCTCAATTTCCAATACTTAAGGATGCTATGGGGGAAAAATTTTTAATAAAAGGGTATTATGGGTAGAATACTGAACGATCCAGGAAGCATCAGAAAAAGGTGGAAGGACTACATAGACTGATTGTACAAAAGAACTGACCAAAAGAGAAGTATTTAATAAGATAATTTATGTTTAAGAGACTATGGTGATGAAAGAGGAAATTCAAGCTGCTCTGAAGGAATTGGCAAAAATCAAGGCCCTAGAAGTTAATGGCATACGGATTGACATATTTCAGCAAACAGATGCTGCCCTGGATGTGCTCAGCAGGCTGTGCTAAAAATTCTGGAGGACAACTACCTGGTCAACTGACTGGAAGAGATAGATCTGTCTTTATTACCATTTCAAAGAAAGGTGATCCAACAGAGTGTGGAAATTATAGAACAATATCAATAATAACACATGCAATCAAGATCATGCTGAAAATTATCCAAAAATAAATGGAATGCTACATAGTTTACCCGAAATAAAATTTGATTTAGAAGTGGTCATGGCATCAGGCACTTCATTGCCAATGTTAGTTAGATAGATCTTGAAAGAAAGTAGAGTATTAGAGGAATATATATCTGTGTTTCATTGATTATGCAAAGGCATTTGACTGCATGGATCATAACAAATTGTGGCAAACCTTGAGAAGAATGGGTATCCCAGAACACCTGACTATGCTCATGCGAACTGTCATCTATACTTGGACCACCGGGAGGCAGTTATTGGAATAGAGTAAGGGAACACTGCATGCTTCAAAATCAGGAAAGGAAGGTGTCAAGGATGTGTTCTGCCTCAATATCTTTTTAATCTCTAGGCAGAACAGATCATTTGAGAAGCTGGACTTAATGAAGAGGAATATAGCATCCGAATTGGAGAAAGAGTTATCAACAAGCTGAGATATGCAGATGACACAACCTTACTTGTTGAAACTGAGGAGGGCCTGAAGCATTTGGGGAAGAGGGTCAAGGACAATAATTTGCAATATGGATTGAAGCTCGACATAAAGAAAGCAAAGATTCTCACCACTGGGCCCATTGGTAGCATCATGATAGATGGAGGAGGGATTGAGTTGTTAACAATTTCAGCTTGCTCAGTTCCACAGTTAACACTCTTGGATGATTTGTATTAGGAAAATCTGCTGTTAGAGACCTCTCCAGAGTGCCAAAAAACAAGAACGTCAGTCTAGAGACTAAGGTATACCTGATCCAGGCCATTGTCTTTGCAATTACTTGATATACATTAGAGAGCTGGACATTGACCAAGGATGAAAGAATTGATGCCTCTGAGTTGTGGTGCTGGAGAAGAGTATTGAATGTATCATAGACTGCCAAGAAAATTAACAGGTTGTCCTGGAGAGAGTGAGACCAAGCTGGTCCTTTGAGGCAAAGATTTTGAGACTCCATTTTGCATACTTTGGGCATGTAACCAGGAGGGACTAGTTTTGGGAAAAGAATATCAAGGAATAGTGTAGGAGATTGACACCATAATGAAGGTAATAAAAGTAGGTGTGTCAGATAGTGAGATTGGCTCATGCTAGAGCAGGTTCAAAGCTATTGTACATAGGGCTGTGAGCTGTAGTCAACTCAACAAACACATAACAACAACATATAGATAAACTGCACCCATATAGTAATTGCATTATTAGTCAATTCAGTTCATTGCTGCCAAATGAGAACCAAATCATAGATGGCTCCCAGGAGGTTTTCAGAAGCTGTAAATTACAGGGGAGGAGATTGCTCCTTTTTCTCCCATGGAGAAACTGTTGGATTCCAATCAACTGCCTTTGAGTTGGTTGGAAGGTAGCCCAATTCACCTACCCACTAGCACCCTACATTATCAGTACAAGATGGAAAAAAAAGTATTTTATGAAAAATGAAAGATATTTGTGTCTTCTGATGTAGCTACACTTCTGCCATCACTAGTTTTCTTTTTCAAGAATTTCTCATGCTGCATTAATTTGTGTTGAACTGGCAGGCAACTACAGCCCCAGATCTCAATCTACGGTGCCCATTAAACAATTTAGTGTTTTCTGGTAATGTTATCACTTTTCCTGGCTTCTTGGGAGAACTTCCAACATCACTGCTGGCACTTCCAGTGGATTGTGTGTTATTCAAGGTTTACAGTATTGTACTAAATATACTGGAAAAATGCACGAAAACTGCAAGAGACCAGTTTTTACCCCATTCACAGTTTACTGGAGAGACAGTTGCTTAGAAGGAGGGGTTTTATAATAGCCTGAGTAGTTCAAATACACTTGCTCAATGGTCAACTATACATATTTTCTCTTAATCTAGGGTTTAATATGAAGGAAGGGAACACTTGGCTGTGGCTGGTAGGAAGTTGTGTTGCTAAGTCAAAGGTGTCACTTCTCTGGTGGTTCCAATCTACTGGTGAAGGAGAAAGCTAAATTGCTTCCCATGTGATTTACAGCCTCCAAAAACCTGCTAGTAAGTCAGCTATGAGTCAATTCTGATTGGATGGCAATGAGAGTTGATTTTGTGAATTCCCTCCCAATGTAAGAGTTTAATGTATGCACATATGTACTTTTCCCAGTGTTGTTGTTAAGTGCTGTCGAGTCATAGATAACTCATAGTGACCCTAAGAATGAAAGACCTGAGCACCGTTCATAGTTTCCAGAGGCAAGCCATTTTGGGAATGGATGCCACTCCTGCTTCCAAGCTTGTTTTAGTCAGGAAGCTACCAAACACTGTCCAATGTGGTTAACCATTATCACAATAGGCACATGAGTGTCACAGTGTTTAGCATCATAGCACCCACGAGTTACCTTTGTACAGCAGTGCACAGACCAGTGCTATACCACCTAGAAGAATGTTTGCCAGAAAAACAACTTAAAACAGGCCTGAGGGCTGCGGATTAAAATCACCCACCTTGAGCTTGGTAGCATAAATTTCTGTCCATGAGGCCAACATATCTCTCTCTCTATAAAAGTTTTCCAGTACAAGTTTATAAATTTTATAATAATCAAATTATACAGCCGGGGACTTAGTGATAAGGAGTTGCACTGTTATGCCAAAGTCACACAGTTTGGATCCACCAGCTGCTCCACAGGCAAAAGATGGACAAGCTCTTATGAGATTTACTGCCTCTGAAAACTTGCTGAAGGGTCAGCTATGAGTTGCTTTCAACTCAACAGTACTCAACAACAGCACATATGTATGATTTGTAGAGATGCATATATACACACAGACATATACCTCAACAAACATGCACATGTATGTGCACCCCTTCCAACTGTTATTCACATCCAAAGATTGAACTGCTGAGCAGGTGTATTAGTTAAGACAAATTCTGACATATTTTTAATCATATGTGATAAAAAAACCATCTATTAATCAAGTAAACAACTAAGTGTTTAATATGTATCTAGAACAATGGTAGATCTTCAGGTATAAAGATAAATCATACAGGCTTTGGAATCTTAAGTAGTTATCTGGGTTAGATGTTAGCAGCTCACAAAACAGAACAGATTTCTATCTGTTGTTGTTACATGCCATCAAGGTGCTGGTGACCCATAGTGACCCTATAGTACAGCAGCTCAAAACCCTGCCCTGCCCTGAGCCAGGCTCATTAATTCTGATACACCAACCCTTCTTGCAATCAGTTTCATCTAGTGTCTTGCTCTCATAGTAACTCTTTTAAAAATAAAAGTATATGGTAAATTTTTTGGATGTTAAGAAAGAAAGATAAAACTACTGTATTATCTATGTGTTAGAAGTATTAGGGTGGAATATTTGTTGTTCTTTCTTGGTTTGTGCTCCTTGAATTTCTCTTTCACTAATCATCCAAAATTGGGTAGTCTCTTATTGGATAGATCATGATAATGGTACCTTGGTTATACAGTTGCTTGGGTCGCTTGACTTCCTGTGGTTGTGGTTAACTGCTGCCACACAAGTCTTCCTGCTAGTGTCCCGTTCTTAGGAGAATCTGACATTGATTTTCGCTTATCGTGATCTGTGTGAAATCTTGGCTTAAAATGTGTCACTTTATGTTAGCTCAAAGTCAGACTGATTTCATTGTTTCTCTGGAGACTAATCTACATGACAAACATTTTTTCTCAACAACTTTATTGTACTGATATTTGCTTAAGGTCATTTTACATGATTTTAGACACAATCGTGTTGCTGATATTCTTCACATATGATTAGTCCAAAATAGCTTGAGTAAATTATCCTACTAATAAAGCTAAAATGACTTTTTTTTCTTTTCCGTCTAGATCTTATTTTTTTGGAATGGGTTTTGTGTACTTACATGCAAACTAGATTTCTCATGCTTTTATCTTTCTTGGGAAGCAAAAGAAATGTTAAAGGATTGGTACATTTGCAATTATAATGACCATGCTCATCTGGAGCTGCTTCTTTCATATGTTGCATAATTTGGGGCATTGTATTAACTGGTAACTTTGAGAAATGCAGAAGTTATTTCACCCTCCACTGTATGTTGTTGTTGTTGTTATGTACCAGAAGGTTTGCAGAGGGAGTAAATCCAACTGGTGGATTCAAACCTTGGTTGCTAGCCCAGCTCCTTACCACTGGGAAATCCGAGCTTCTTAAGTTTGCATAGTGATAGATTTTTGTGCTACTCTATATATGTTTTATAAATTTTATTTAATTAAAAAAACCCTTTTCAGATTATTTTCTGCCTATAATTTAACAGCTCTGTCCCTGGAGTGAGGCTAGCCAGCCTGGGCCTAGGGTTTGAACCAGGAGGCGGCCTTAAGCCGAAGGAAGCTGAAGGTGGGTGATTGTCATCTGTGGCCCTCGGCCAGGTTCAAATTGTCTTCCTGTCAATCATTCTTCTAGGTGGTATAGCACTGGTCTGTGCTTTGCTGTACAGAGGTAACTCGTGGTTGCTGTGATGCTGAAGCCTGTGACAGTGATGTGCCAATCATGGTAATGGGCACCCATGGTGGACAGTGTTGGCTGGAGCTTCCCGACTAAATCAAGCCTGGAAGCAGGAGCAGCATCCACTTCCAAAATGGCTTGCCTCCGGAAACTCTATGGACGAACAGTGCTCAGGCTGTTCGTTCGTAGGGTCGCTATGAGTCGTCTACGACTCGACGGCATTAAAACAACAACAACAACAACAACAACATAATTAAACATTCCTCTGTTTTCCTAATATTTCATGTTTGCTTTAAATATGTTTTGGTTACATATTTTAATATGTAATATAAATTATACAAACTATTAATCAGAAATTATTCAGAAACTGAGAGATAGTGTTAGATTCCGTGTAGTTTTCCAACTCCCTGAGATCTCCTGTGACAAATTAGAACTGACTTGCAGGGGATTTTTTTTCCTGATTTAATTTTTGATTTTTGTTTTGTTTTGTTTTTTTCATTTGATTATGTTTTTTTTTTTTTGTTTT